>NC_025996.2:17712338-17929838 GCF_000442705.2 Elaeis guineensis
TATTGTATAATCTGAGGATCCATACGAGCATATATTATTATATATCAGTTATATATTAAAAAAATCTTAAATACTTGTACAAATTTAAAGAATCTAAATAACACGTTGCGATTAGTCATTAATGATGTTTACAATCCATGGAACCAATCCATGGCCCCATTACAGTACTCTGGATTATTGCTGACACAAAAAATTATTATTTTTGATACTTACAAGCATCGCAATATCCACTCTCAACACTTCCACAAGAATCGAAAACATGTTGGTTAGTGAAACGTGTAAAATTATTTTAATTTTTGATGCTTTACGAAAGCATCGACATGTACTGATACTTTTAAAAGGTGTCGGCAACTTTCGACGCTTATGTGCGTCACTAACCGTGGGGAAGATGCCAACAATTAAAAGCATCGATATGTTTTAATGAGTTGTCGATGCTTAAACGCATTGAAAAGCTATGGCATTAGATTTTTGTCGATGCTTTAAAGCGTCTGTAATTACTTACAATATCGATGCTTTAAAGCATCGACAATGTTCTATTTTAAAAAAAAAATAAAAATAATTTACTAATCTATATAAAATATATAAATTTGTCCAAAAATTATAAGAAAATTTTAATACCAACATAGTCATAATAAGCACTCTATATAAAGTCATATTCTGTAAATAATTTACTAATAATCTATATAAAATACATAGATATGTTCAAAACTTATAAAAAAATTCAAACACAAATATAAAGTCATAATAAATATTTTATATAATATAATAAAGTCATGGTTATATTGCCCATCATATTTATAAATTACAATCCATGATCGAAGAGAAGAAAGCAAAAGAAATCTATATAACTCCAAAAAGACATCGAGATATCGGGCTATTTGTGATTCCTAGGGGCGTGATTGTCATTGACTTTATCACTACGAAAATTATCGAGAGTCTACAACAAAGATATAAAAATTATAATAGTTGACAATATGAAAATCATAATATAAATTAAATAATTAAGTCTATGCAAAAATATAAATATAGTAAAATATGTATCCTAAAAGAGTCCATAAATGTTTATAATGTGGATGTCAAGTACTCAATCTGAGTTCTCATGAAGGATATCACTGTGTTATAGTTTTGCCTCATTGCCTTCGTCCGCACCTTCATCCACATCTCCATCTGCTCCTCCATCCGTGCGTTCACTGAGCCTCAAACATATGAATATCTACATTGCTAGAACTCTCTCTCTCTAGTATTCTAAATGTATCGACGCATGTGAGATAATTGAGTGGGGGTGACTCCAACGCCATAACCCCTCATTCGATCATAACGGTTCGACCACAGCAACTCTATCGTCAGTTGGGCCTCGACATGACTGACCTTCATAGATGTCGAAGACTTGCTAACACGCTTTGCAACAAGAAATGAAGCTCTCTCCTATATTAAATATATATATATCAATTTTATATTTAAAAATAAAAATATATATCATTACACTATGATTATCTATACATACAAATATATCTCTCGATACCTCAATAACAAAATAGCCATCTCGATGGACATGAGTCATTCTTTAGAACTCCATCCGACTAGGCTTCTACTCATACTCATCAATCTATAGAAAATATAAATTGCATAAAACATATAATTCATTATACATCACTGATGATATAAGACACATATCATATATTTAATATGTTATGTGATATATGGTACATCATACATATACTTTAATAAATATTAAAATATTAATTTTAATTGACAAACTCTAAAAATTTTAATAAAACTTATAAGTATTATGATATATGATACACGATATATCATACACAGCTTCACTAAGAAGCTGGAGAATTAAACATTATGCAGCTTCACTAAGTATCATGATATATATGATATGAATTTTTTATTTGTATTGTCGTAACTTGCCGATGCTTTAAAACATCGTAATATGCCGACACTTATTAAAAGTATTGACAGGTGGATGCAGTATTTCAAATTTTTCGATGCTTCCTCCTAGCATTGGCAATATTAAGCCGGTAAATCTCTAATTTCTTGTAATGCCCGTATGGATTAAAACATACTACAACACAAATCTTTTTAGAGGATGACGGTCTTATTGTGTTGTTTGTGATTAAATTTGATGAAATTAGAACTCTTAATCTGCTTAGGATGCCAGATCTTAAGTGGAGGATGAGTGTATATGAGGATCCATATATAGAGGCATGTGTTTACTTCTATATCAATTATATAATACTCAAAGAACCAAAAGAACTAGAGCTCTCACCTTGTTACAATTATAAGGAGCCAAATAGCTTCATAGAGTGCTAAAGTTGTGTTTTTTTTGGCCTTGTAGAGTCGGAAAAGCTCGAAAACTTGCAGCTTCTCATAAGAGAATTGTGCAGACATAAACAATCTTTAAAAAATAGTTTACATATATCCTTATAAATATGATTCAAAAAGATTATCAGATTCAATATGGATTATTTTGGCATACCGTAGAAAGAGCTAAGTAGGATCTATGTGAGAGATTTGCCATATTGGAACTAAATCATATGCCAAATTTTTGAAGACCCTAACTAGATCATATGATCCCCTATTGAGATTATCCTTTTTTTTTTTAATTATGTAACTTTTCAAGATCTAGGATGTAGCATAACCTCCTAAAGAGATTTGTGCAACTAATGATCGAGCCCTAATTCTATCATTTGTACTCCAAAACAAACCGATGAAATCTAATTTTTTTTTTTTCGAAAAAGATTTTGATCGAAAGTATCTTTTAATATAGAAAGAATTTGATGGAGCAATAAGAAGCAAAAGTTGATATAAAATTAGAGATTTATCTTTTGTAAAATTTTAACTTTTCGATATTTAGTTTTCTCTTTTTGGAATGCTAGATTTATTTGAATAAAGAAAGAACTTGATTTGAATTATATAAGAGCAAAATTTATTATTATAAATAAAAATTATATACTTCAATTTTTGATTATTATTGAGAAGAAAGAGAGCATAAATTTTATTTTTATTAATTTTTTTATTTTTTAAAAAAAATTTGAGCTGAATGGATTGAAAAAATTTTCTATCAAATCAAACCAAAATATGATTTGTTATATATATACCCACAGAGAGAGAGAGAGAGAGAGACGCAAAGTAGAGTTCATGAATAGACGCAACTTTTGTCATAATTTCTTTTGCCAGAAAAGCCGCGGGGCCTAATGTCTTCTTGACATGCATGGACAGTTTCCTGTTTGTCTCGTGTGCATGCGTGCCTATGCGCGTGCGTGCAGGCTTTTAGACTACCATCGACCATACTCCAGATAAATAAATAAATAACACTCTGGGCATCCTTTGTATATATTGATACAAATCCCAAACAGCAAAAATACGACGAACAATACACTTTTATTAAAGCTGAGACTTGCGACTTCAACACATAATTCAAAGCACCAAACAGCCCTTCCTTAGCGCTGTCTTATCTCTTTCCTTGCCAATACATTGAATGTTGATCACGAGCAGTGACACAAGAACAAGAACTCACAAGAAATCCACACAAGAATACAAAAACAAAACGAAAAACACATACAGTTTTGCGTAAGAATTCAAACACAAGAAAACGAATCAAGGAAGAGAAAAGACTTGGGGGTGCTCAAGGGCACTGGAAACCTCTGGGGGTGTTCTTTCCACAGTAGTTAAGGAGCAGGCTAAGGTGGATAGGGAGGTTGAGCTTGATCCCCAGAATGTTAGCCTTGAGGACAGTGCAGAGGCAGACGGCAGCCTCGAGGTCGACGAGTCCGTCAAGCAAAGAGCAGCAGGGCAACTTGGGTGGCTTGCCAGCCTTAAGGTTGATCAAGCCGTTCAGCACGTTGGCACAGACGCCTAGCTTGAGTGCATCCACGGGGCATGTTCCTGTACCGCTGCCGGAACCCGAGCCGGAGCCGGAGCCGGAGCCGGAGCCGGAACCCGAGCCGGAGCCCGAGCCGGATCCTGGGGGAGGGCATGGGGTGGGCTTGGGGGGACTGGGGGGTGGCTTGGGGCAGGTGCTACAGGCACTGGCGAGGGTGAAGAAGAGGAGATTGAGGGCAAGGAAGAGGGCAGCTGAGGTTGAGGGATTGGATGCCATGGCTACAATAATGCCCACAAAAACCTGAGTGGTGTACTAAAGCACTGGCTAGTATCGAACTGTGGAAGTGGGCTAGTGTTGTAATGGTGGATGGATTGGTTATGTTGTCAGTATTTATAGAGAGTTAGGAGAAGGGAAAGTCGGTGCCTAGGGTTTGAAATGTTGTAATGGAGACAAAAAGCTTTTCTGGATGACACATGGTGGATCCCTTTGGCGATATTGTTTTAGCTGGCAATGCAAGTGGTGGAGGTTAGGCTTTCTCGATTGGTGGTAAATTTAATCTATATTTTAATCTATCCCCTGGCACGCGGCACATGATATTATAGTATACTCGACGGAAATGGCTCCTAGAGAATTTAGATCATTATGAATTGTATATATAAAGCGAAGGAAAATTCTGCTTTCGTGCAAGAGACACCCAAGTCATAACGGATCTCAGCTCGTGATACTCCCGCCGCTCGTCCGTGAACGAACAAGCATCATTCGCCAGCTATGAGAAGACGATCGAAGAAATGAATGGTCAATCTTGCGTTCGCATTGCAGGATGAGCGTAGAGATTTCAATCACTTTTTCGATAAAACGATACACATGCAGCTAACGACGTCGTGAGCGTCGTGTCCTCGACAAAAGCTGCAAAACTAATTTGTATCTATTGCTTCCTGACATACGGGCCTGCAAACAAGTCAAGCGGAGCAGCACAGATTTAGTGGGAGAATCCATTAAAATGTACAATTAGTTTCGTAATGATCATCTGATGAAAAATTTTTGAATACTCATATATGCTAAAAAATCTAAAAAATACTTTCTAGCAAGTCTTTTGGATGAAATTTTTTATTATTATAAATGATATCAAAATGGATCCAGTCCATAACTCATATGGATTAGGAGATACTACAGCACAGATTTATTGGATTAATTATAAATCAATCGTTGTGTTTATTAATAAATGCATGAATTTGCATCTTTAGTTTGGTGAGAATGCAAAGGTTTAAACGAGAGAGAGTATGAGAATATATATGCAGATGTATATTTAGTCTTATATTGGTTGTTCGCTGGAAAGAACTTGGATACTTATAAAGAATCAAGATATCTAAATAATACATTCTACTTAATCTTTTTGGATGAGATTTTGAATTGTTACACTTAGCTCATTAGGTATTAGGATTGCTTGAGCTCAAACGAAACTTAGTTCAAGTTGTTCGAGCTTAGCATATACAACTTCTAAGCCAAGTTAATGAGCTTGCGAGTATTTGTACAGATATATATAATCCCATATTAACTGAATAAATTATATATATATATATATATATGATTAAAAAATTTAAATAATATGTTATGATAAATATTTTAGACAAAATCTTGAATTGCAAATCATATTCGAAGTCCGTTTAGGATCATTTTGTCCTGATAGTGGGCATTTTGGGCTGGATTGAATGTACCTCAACCTCCACCCAATTGGATCTGTACATACAGAACCTAAACGATTTTCTGAGTCAACTGATAGCGTCGATGGCCGTGTTTTCGAATCCAAGGAGTGAATATGTAAACCATCGAAACCATGGCTAAAGGTAGAAACAGCATTTTCGCCGGTCATGGCCACCAGCAAGCTAGTTACCAGAGTACACAGAACTAGCAACATAGGCATCCCTTAGCTAGGCATGAACGTGGGGAGGGTACTTGTGATCTTAGGGGGCCGCTGGTGTTGGAACAGCTGAGTTTTGGAGCCAATGTCATCAATGTGAGATGCATGATAAGGTAAGGGATACGAGATAAGGAGGAGCAGAAGAGAGACACCTTGGATGCAGACTCGGCCTTTGTTGTTCAAGTAATTCAGTGGACCCCGTTGGTGAGAGCTCGGACCACGCTGGGTCACTTATGAGGGAAAAAGAGAAGGACATACATGAAAGGAGCGGATGCTCTAAAGATCCGTTTGATTGGGATTAATTTAATATAAAAATAAATTTTATATTAAATTATTATATTTGATATCTAAATTAGAAAAGAGATGGTAAAAAAAATGATGGATCTTATATTTATATTTAAAAAAAAATAAATTTCATGACGAATTAGTACGTGATGAATGTTTGAGTGATAATAATTTATGCTTTACAAAAATATCTTCAAAATAATATATATATATATATATAATTATTAAAATTATCTTAATATTTTTTAAAATTTATTTAATAAATAATTTTTATAAAAAAATAAGATGCAAATGACATTATATAAAATATTATATGATTATATTTATTATATAAATATTGATTGGAGATGATAAAACTATCTTACTAATAAAAAATATTTTATATTGATAAATATATTTATAAATTTAATTATATTTTTATATATGATTATTTTTTTAATATAATTTTTATTTTTTTATAAATAAAATATAATAAAAATTATTTTTTTATAACAAATAATTTTTAGAAATTATGAGATTATCCCAGATATATGTCAACGAAATGGATCCTAAAACATAATGACAGCGGGCAGGCACATGGGACATGGCCGGCAATTCAAAGTAGTGATAGATAATTTGATGGTAGTGGGTATATGAGCCTGACACAGGTAGCGATATTTGCCGCATAGGGACTCGTCCGGAGTCACCAAACTGCATGGAGAAATGGGCTAGACTTGGCGTGGTGTGTGGGGATCCCTTCAATTTTGGTAAAGCCACCTTGATAAACGCATGAAGCCGACGCTGGTGTTGCAACTTGAGGCAATTGTCGGAAATGGATCCAAATCTAGCCTCCATCTGATTAGGCGATCTACGGTGCGACGACGAAAAGAAACACTGAGCCAAATGCGAGAACGTACAATAGCTCTCGTAATCTGTGATATGATGGTGAAGCCACTTGCATGCTTGCGAAAAAGCATAGTGATCACCAAAGAGCCTTTTAGTAGATACCCTTATTTTAGACTCAATAGTACTTACCTTGTTTATTTAACTAGATTGAATATTCTACGAAAATTATAATTTTGTAAATTATCATAATACATTTATTTTTGACCGTTTACTCATATTATTAAAAATCGGAAACTCAGATCTAAATTTTATTCATTTTGAATCAATCTTCGGATTAGGTCTATATGCAATGTGACATCGCTGGGCCCAAGCCCAGCCCATGAGTAGATTTATTTGGAATAATAACAGGAGTGCCTTTTTTTTAGATTGAACTGAGTAGGTACAAAGAAGAGGTGAGCCGACTAGCAAACCCAATTCAAATTAGCATGATTAGTATACCATACGAACGTACGTGAAGGATACATGTTTACTTAAAAACAAGCATGTACTTATAATAGAATTCAGGAACATGGGAGTTTGACCATTTTATATCGAAGGCATGATATAAAATCTCACATTAGCGTCTGATCTCTTCCAGAAATGAGTTTGTGCTTTAGTATACAAATATATGGAAATATATGTATATATATAAAAAAAAAATGTTTAATATGAATAGACATCCTAGTTTATTTAACCGATGGAACTAGAGCCATCCTGCCTTACCATCAAGAACAAATGTCGGCTCTGAAAATTACCTAAAGTCAGCGCCGAAAAGTTTCCGCAACCCGTTCTGGTTAGGGAATTAATTGTTAGGGAAAAATCAGGAAGGCTGTTTATCCGTCCATCTGGACTCAAGGACTCGTTTGGTCAATGGAAAATGAAGGAGAAAAAGAATAGTTTCTAAAAAATAAAGAAATTTTTTTTTATTTGATAGAAATTTTAAGAGAAGAGCGAGTAAAAAATTTTTTTTTATAAAAAAATATTTTTCATATTTTATAGAAAGTAGAAATCTATGGAAAAAATGGATTTTGACACCTTTAATGAGGTAGAAAGTGGTGATATTTTTTTTTTACAAAATATTTTTTTTAAAATTAACAATCAAAATTTTTCAAAATATCAATGGACGGTTAGAATGAAATATTGAACAGTAATATAATATTATATTAGTATTATTTTAATATTTATATGAATATAATATCAATATTATAATATATGTTATATTTTAATATTACACTAATATAATAATTTTATTAATATAATATTTTTATTAATATATTGATATTGATATGAATATAATATTATATTTATATCTATATTAATAAATTTATTATATTAAATATTAATATTGTATTAATATAATATTAATATATATTAGTATTATATTAATATAATAAATTATTATAATTTTATGTTATATTATAATATATTAATATTATATTTATATTTATATTTATATAAATATAATATTTATATTTATATAAAGTTTTGGAGTAAGGATGTATTATTTTATATCTACTAGGGGTATAATAGATATTTTATATAATTTTTTTTAAAAAATAATTATTTAATCAAAAATAAGTTATTCTACAGTAAGTTATTTTTTCACAATCAATCAAATATATCAAAATTTTATTTTAAAAAATTTAAAATAAATTAAAAAATAATTTAATTTTTATTTTTTATTTTTTTGTAAACCAAATGGATCCTAAAGCTTGGATGATAAAGATCCTCCAAAAAAAAAAAGAAAAGAAAAGTAGGCGGATTCTAACATGGTGTGCTTGTTTGCAAGTTAAAAATTACTGACAAAGGCTCAAAAAAGTGGTTTTAGCATGTACATGTACAGGTATAAAATCTTTTAAAAAAATACAGTTACAAAAAAAAAAAAAAAAAGGAAAGAAAGACAAAATCGTTTCTCGAAAATATATTTTTCTGAACGGTTCAAAAAAATAGGAAAAAAAAAAAAGAAAGAATGAATGAAAGAATTACGGAAGACTTTTAGAGGGAAAACAACTTTGTAAAGTACCGTTCTCGCTTTTCTTTGTGCCTTTGGTGCTGAGTTATGATGGCTTGTACATATATTTCCAATAATGGGTTCTATTAATTTTTTTTAGCTGCCCCTTCCCTTTTGTGAACCCTCTGTTGGGATCCCAAATCCTGTTTTCTGATTGGCCCTCGTCAGCTTCAAACCCATGGTGGGCCAAGAGATCGGCAAGAGTCGGCCCAATGAGGGACAAGACCAGCCTGTTCAACTTTAGCATGGCGAACCTCGAGGCACAATGTACGCAGCAGCAGCAGCAGCAGCAGCAGCAGCAGCAAGCGAGAGAGAAAGGGAACGTGAAGAGGAACAAACCAATGGGCGATATGGTGGGGTATGTCTGCGTGGCACCCTCAACTTCTTGTCCAGGTCTAAAGGTAAATAGAAAAAACAACTTATAATAGCACAAATACGTTAACTCTAGGTTGATCGACCAGAGGATTTGCTTATGGCATTTTCTATTTTCCCATTGGCGATGCAATAAAATTATTGAGATCACGCACACCAAATTGGATCGACGTAGACTTTTGATCTAAAATCTAATCTCTTTGAGACAATTCACCAAACACATTGCAGGTATAAATAAACAAAGACAAAGAAATCAAGATTTACGTGGTTCGGCACAAGAGGCCTACATCCACGGAGAGGAAGAGCAATCCATTATAAATTCGTCTCGAAAAATAGATACAATATGAGGTATAAAATACCATTAACCGAAGCCAACAGAGTATCGAAAAGAAGGCAACAAAGATCCAATCGGATCTACCAATCTCAGCCTCGACAATAGATCAAGATAAGATAATACCTGAGGTGAAGATATCTTTCTCAATCCTCGGCAAAAAATCAAGATGAATACCTCCTTACCAACCGAAGAAGCGTTCGGTCATGAGCACAGGGCATCCGTGAAACCGAGAAGGAAGAAGACAGGTAGAACACCAATAGAACACCAGCGGGAGAAGGTCAGGAAGAACACCAGCGGGAGAAAGCCAGGAAGAACACCAGCGGGAGAAGGTCAGGAAGAACACCAGCGGGAGAAAGCCAGGAAGAACACCAGCGGGAAAATACTAGCAAGAACACCAGCAAGAACACCAGCGGAAGAAAGCCAAGAAGAACACCAACGGGAGAACACCAGCCCGCACAAGAACACCAGGAACCACCACCGCGCACTCGCACACTCCAAAGAAGGATGCCGCGGCCTCCTTTTAAAGAAAAAAACAAACTCCTCGAAATAGAGGTTCACCCGAATAAGAATTCTAAACTGTCATGGGAGATAAACAAGGAAAGAGTATATATTTAAAACCATTTTGCAGAAAATCCTTGATCTCTTTATAATTTTGGAGCAATATATAACAATCCTCCTCCTTGCGACAAATATTGTACCTTTTATATCAGATGTGGAAAAAAAAACTTTTATAACCTCCTCCTCACCACTAGCTCCGCAGGGCATTACCAAATGCTTATACCAATCAAGTTCAGAAAATTTCTGAACTTAATTGCAGGGATTGGTTTAGTGAACATGTCAGCCGGATTATGGGCAGTGTAAATTTTCTGAAGCCTGATATCACCTTTCTCTACCAGATCTCTAATGAAGTGATACCTGACATCTATATGTTTTGTTCGTTCGTGATACATCTGGTTTCTAGTAAGGTGCAAAGCACTCTGACTGTCACAATGAATGTCTAAATAATCCTGTTCGAGACCCAAATCCTGTACCAACCCTTTTAGCCAAATAGCTTCCTTTGCTGCCTCTGTCAATGCCATATATTCTGCTTCAGTGGTAGATAAAGCAACTGTAGACTGCAAAGTAGCCTTCCAACTGACTGCACATCCAGAAAGAGTAAACACATATCCGATCAAAGATCTTCTCCTGTCCAAGTCACAAGCATAATCTGAATCACAAAATCCTGTAACTATGCAATTATTCTGTGCAGTAAATATCAATCTCAATTTAGAAGTGCCTTTTAGATACCTAAGTATCCATTTCACAGCTGACCAGTGAGCCTTTCCAAGCTTATCCATGTATCTGCTTACAACGCTTACTGCCTGTGAAATATCAGGTCGAGTGCAGACCGTCGCGTACATGATGCTGCCAACTGCGCTCGCATATGGCACTCTAGACATATATCTCTCTTCATCCTCAGTCTGAGGAGAGTCTCTGGCAGAAAGTCTAAAATGACTGGCAAAGGGGGTAGTGACAGGCTTAACTGTAGACATACCAAATCTGTCCAAGACTTTTTCAATATAACTATGCTGAGTAAGAAAAAATCTACCTGACTGCCTGTCACGAATAATCTCCATCCCAGGTATCTTCTTTGCCTGTCCAAGGTCCTTCATATCAAATGCAGTACTGAGCTCGACTTTCAGTTTCTGGATGATTGACATGTCCTTGGCTGCAATTAACATATCATCCACATATAATAACAAATAACAAAAGGACCCATCTGAAAGCTGCTGGTAATACACACAACTGTCATATGGAGATCTAATATATCCATGGTCGACCATAAATCTATCAAATTTGTGGTACCACTGTCTTGGAGACTGCTTGAGACCATATAATGATCTTTTGAGTAAGCATACATGATCTTCTTTATTTGGAACCTCAAAATCAGGTGGTTGTTGCATATAGATCTATTCCTCTAAATCACCGTGAAGAAAAGCTGTCTTAACATCTAGTTGTTCCAGCTCCAAATTTTGAGAAACAACAAAAGCAAGTAACACACGGATAGAAGAGTGTTTGACTACAGGAGAAAATACCTCCTTGTAATCAATACCCTCCCGTTGACTGTATCCCTTTGCTACTAACCTGGCCTTATATCTAAAATCTTGAGGAGTGGCTCCTTCTTTCCTTTTGAAGATCTATTTGCAGCCAATTGCCTTCTCACCTTTTGGTAATTTGACTAACTCCCAAGTCTGATTCTTTTCTAAAGACTGAAGTTCTTCAACCATAGCCATGGTCTATTGATCAGCCCGTGAACTACTAATAGCCTCCTGATATGTGGTCGGCTCATCACCAATAGTCTCTGCAACATTCAGAGCATAATAGACTAACTCAGCACAAGTAGAATCCTCAAAGCCATACCTTTAAGGTGCTCTGATCTGACGCCTGGGTCTTCGAGTGGCAATACTATCAATCTGATCCTGATCTTGTAATGTCACCTCCTTCTGAGTCTGAATCTGTGCATCTGTCTGTTGTTGTTGTTCATTGTAAGTATCTTCACTTGACTGCTGCTGCTGTGATTTAACAGTCTGATCAATATCTACAACGGTCCTATCCTGCTGACCCCGATCCTGATCACCTTGAGAAGAATTAGGCTGTAGCTGCCTTGAAGCAGTGGCTGTCTCATGAAATGTCACATCCCTGCTGACTAGAAATCTTTGAGATCCAGGCTCTATGCACCATAATCTATAGCCCTTTACCCCATATGCATATCCTATAAATATGCACTTTTTAGCCCGGGGGTCTAACTTTCCATCTCTTACATGTGCATAAGTTGGACACCCAAAGATTCTAAGTACTGAATAGTCTGCAGGTCTTCCTGTCTACATCTCTTCCGGAGTCTTCATGCTTAATGCTGATGCTGGAGATCGGTTTATAATATAGCAGGCTGTGTGAGCGGCCTCTGCCCAAAAATCTTTACTTAATCCAGAACTAGATAGCATAGATCTGACTCTCTCTAATAGTGTGCAGTTCATGTGTTCTGCTACACCATTCTGTTGAGGTGTATCCACTGTTGTTCTATGTCTAATAATGCTTTCTAACTTGCAAAAGTTATCAAATTCTGTAGAACAAAATTCTAAACCATTATCAGTCCGAAAAGTTTTCACCTTCCTTTCAGTTTGTCTCTCGACCATAGACTTCCACCATTTGAATGTTTCAAATACATCACTCTTATTTTTAATGGTGTATATCTAGACTTTTTGGGAGTAATCATCAATGAAAGTAAGTATATATCTAGATCTATCCTTGGATGTAATTGAGGCAGGTCCCCATAGGTCAGAATGAATATAGTCTAATATACCAGTTGTCCTATGCACGCCTGTAGTGAAGCTGACTCTGTGTTGTTTTTCAAATATGCAGTGCTCACAGAATCCAAGTGCACCAATCTTCTGACCACTCAGCAGTCTACGTCTGCTCAGCTCCTGTAGACCTATGTCTGAAATGTATCCTAGTCTTTGGTGCCATAAATGTGTCAACTGCTCAAGAGAAGATTGTACTGTTGATGCCTGACCAATAACTGTACTGCCATCCAGATAGTAAAGGGTGCCACTTAATTTATCTCTCAATAAAGTTAATACCCCTTTATTGATAGTTATAGATCCTCTACCCCATCTGCCCTCATATCCTGCTCTGTCAAAGGCATGTATTGAGAGAAGGTTTCTTTTTAATTTAGGAACATATCTGACATCATCCAATATCACCACGGTATTTGAATTAGATTTAATTTGTATCATTCCAATACCTTCTATATTACAGATACCATCATCTCCAAGAAGAACAGTTCCACCTTCACAAGATCTAAAGGAAGAAAATCATTCCTTGTGAGGTGTCATGTGGAAGGATGCTCCAGAATCCACGATCCAAATGTCAGTATGACTAACACTGCAGGCAGCTGTAAACACTGCATCATCTGGTATACTGCTATGACTTCCTGAAGAAACTGTAATTGATGCTGTATCAGAGATTGTTCCTTTATCTTTTTATTCCTTTTCCCTTTTAGATTGTAGAAATCTACATTCAGATTTTCAGTGGCCTGGCTTTTTGCAATAGTGACAAATACCTGATCTTTTGGGTCTAGACTTTGATCTATTTTTGGATTTACTTCTACCTTGTCCCCCCTTTTTCTGTTCATCTCTACCTCTAACAGTAAGACCTTGAGCTGGAGTCTGAGCCTGATACTATAGCTGTACTTTTAATCTAAGTTCATTGGATAACAAGGTTGCTTCTACTTCTTCAAGACTTATTGTTTCTCTTCCATAAAGCATGGTAGTGGTAATATGCTCAAAGGACTTAGACAAAGAGTAAATTAGAATCAAAGCCTTATCTTCTTCATCTACATCGACACCAACATTTACTAGATCAAGCAGGAGCTTATTATACTCATCCAAGTGATCTTTAAGTGAAGTTTCTTCTGTCATGCGAAATGTGTGTAATTTTTCTCACAAATATAATCTATTAGTCAGGAATTTTGCCATATATAAACTATCTAATTTTTTTCATACACTTTTAGCTGTATCTAGTTTCACAACATTGCATAGGACTTTATCACTTAAACCTGAAAACAAGGTTCCTAAGACTCTCTCGTTAATTTCTTCTTTAGCAGCCTCATTATCTCCCGAGATTGAATCCATACCCTTAAGGGCTTTTGCAACACCTTCTTTAACCAACAAATATTTCATCCTTACCTTCCATAGTGAAAAGTCTCCCGTGCCATCAAAGACAGCCACTTCATGTCTGATGGTGGTGGAGTGAGAGACAAACACCGGATCATTAGCCATTGAAAAACTTTATTTCTTGTCACCAGCCATCAAAGTACTCTAATACCAATTGTTGAAATCACGCGCACTGGATTGGATCGACCTAGACTTTTGATCTAAAGTCTAATCTCTTTGAGACAATTCACCAAACACATTACAGGCATAAATAAATAAAGACAAAGAAACCAATATTTACGTGGTTCGACACAAGAGGCCTACATCCACGGGGAGGAGGAGCAATCCACTATAAATCCATCTCGAAAAATAGGTACAATATGAGGTATAAAATATCCTTAACCGAAGCCAACAAGAAGACAACAGAGTATCGAAAAGAAGGCAACAAAGATCCAATCGGATCTACCAATCTCAGTCTCGGCAATAGATCAAGGTAAGATAATATCTGAGGTGAAGATACCTTTCTCAATCCTCGGCAAAAAATCAAAATGAATACCTCCTTACCAACCGAAGAAGTGTTCGGTCATCAGCACAGGGCATCCGTAAAATCGAGAAGGAAGAAGACAGGTAGAACACCAACAGAACACCAGCGGAAGAAGGTCAGGAAGAACACCAACGGGAGAAGGCCAGGAAGAACACCAGCGGGAGAAAGCCAGGAAGAATACCAGCGGGAGAACACCAGCAAGAACACCAGCAAGAGCACCAACGGGGGAAAGGTCAGGAAGAACACTAGCGGGAGAAAGCCAGGAAGAACACCAGCAGGAGAATACCAGCCCGCACAAGAACACCAGGAACCACCACCGCGCACTCGCACACTCCAAAGAAGGATGCCGCAGCCTCCTTTTAAAGAAAAAAACAAACTCCTCGAAATAGAGGTTCACCCGAATAAGAATTCTAAACTGTCACGGGTGATAAACAAAGAAAGAGTATATATTTAAAATCATTTTGCAGAAAATTCTTGATCTCTTTGTAATTTTAGAGCAATATATAACAATAATTTTTGCAACTCAATAACACGGAAGAAACAATAGATGTACTCACATGACGTCCAACTGAAAGATTTCTAATACATCAAGACACAGTAAATTTTGGTGGAATGATTCTCCCTCAAAGGTGATGCAGAATGACACGTTGTTTGAAATAGATCGATTGTGCCAATGCAAATGAAATAGATCGGTCCAAAATATAGAACAAATATCTAACAGATGGAGCAATAATAGCAGAAGAAAATAATTTAAGACAAAAAAATAAATTTATTCAAATGAAATAAAGGTTACATAATAAGTTTAGCTCCTCTCACAAAGAAACCTATAGCCTCTCCGATACATCATTCTCCATCAAAAAGAGTTCTCTCTCAATTCAGCTCCTCTCACAAAGAAACCTATAGCCTCTCTGATACATCATTCCCCATCAAAAAGAGTTCTCTCTCAATTTTCTTCATGTAACTCTCTCCTATTTTTAATGTCACATCATCTCTTCCACTACAACAAAAAGAAAAACATCACCATTTCCTATTAAAAGATAAAAATTAACATTAATATTCCACTCTAACTAAAAACAAACTCAAATATATTAGATATAAGGTCCAACTAACTAAAATATACCCATATTAAATGATAAACTATTTCAACTAAAATTGGAATAAGAAACTAAAATAAATTTTACTCTTGTATAATTGGACAAATAATGAACTTCCAACGCTCTCTTTCATTGTGAAGTCTATGCCAAGAATGCTGGACTTCGATATTGTGAAATGCCACAATAAGCTTTGCCATTATTGCAATAGTAATAATGATATATAATAATTTATTAAATAAATAATTTTAAATAGTAAAACTTTTTATTATTTTGAATAATAATTGCTTCATCGACTCATTCACTTCAATACATATCTTGATGTTGGCAATGTCCTACAATAATTCCTCTTAGCATCAATTCTATGATTACGATGCCAAATTCCATTGAGCATTTATCTTATCCTAACCAACGTCAAGTTTTCATTTGCAATTATTGCAAGCATCAACCATTACCTATATATCTATAAAATTAGTAGTAAATTTTTTTTATATTTATATATTTATAATTAGTAGCTTCATATATATATATATATATATATATATATATATATATATATATATATATATATATATATAGAAAGTGAGAGAAAGTTTATGAATCATTGGGACGATCCACATAAGTAATTATTTCTTATCTATAAATACTAGCTGGAGACAAAGTAACATTCCATAGGCCTCATTTCCAAGCTCTTCTTCCAAACAATTTTTAATGCTTAATAAAAAATATTAAATATTATTATTATATTATTAAAGCATGAAGTCCATTTATATGTACAGTTGAGAATATCAATCAACACTAACAATCCAGATAGATGATATTTTTTAATTTATAAATAATTTTTTAACATTCCATAGGTCACGTTTCCAAGCTCTTCTTCCAAATAATTCTTAATGCTTAATAAAAAGCATTAAATACCAATATTATATTATTAAAATATGAAATCCATTCATATGTACAGTTGAGAATATCAATCAACACTAATATTTCAGATGGATGATATTTTTTGATTTATAAATAATTTTTTTACAAAAAAATTTGTTCTAGAACTCGCGTGCAATGTGTGGGTTTAAAACTAGTATTAGTATATAATTGCCTCTTGAACATAGAATCAAAACATCATGTGTAGAATCTTCTAATAGCTTGAACTTCGATATAGTTTCAAAATTAACCGTTGTACCAAAAACCATGAATACTAAAGCACAACATCAATCATCTCCACTAAATATGTCTTATTATTGTTTGATCTCTAAAACTACTTCAAAATTAATCAATTTTTCATCTTTTTGGCCAACTAAATCTTCACATAAAATATTTATATATTAGATAGCTTTAGCATATGACCTTTTTGCATAATTTGACTTCTTAATATTAATTTCTATAGCTAGATCACTTGTACTATCTTTTGACTTTTCCTAAACAATTTGAGAATCAACTGGTTCTTTAATCGGATCTTTTTTGAACTTGATACAATATTCATATGATCAAGATTCTCCCGCTCTAGATTTTCTTTTAGGCTAGATCAATTTTTGAGTTGATCAACTTTATTATGTTCTAAAATTTTTTCTAAACTTGATCCAACCTTTGATTGATCATGCTCCTTCTACTTCAAATATTTATCTTTGAACCAATTTTGTTATCCTTTCGAACTTTTGGGGAAGCATGTGATCAAAATTTATTCTTCAGATAATTGTGATATCTCACCTGTATGCATAGGTCCTTTACATGGCGTTAGACGCGGTCCCAAGGTGCAAAGAACCATTGCTGATTGCATTCTTTAGTGAATTCTTGAGACTGGCACGGTCCCTTTGTCGTAGCAGCGTGATGGCCTGGCCCGAGAAAGACGGTCGCTGGCGCTTTGCATTTTAGCCGAAGTCCTCATTCAGCTCAAAATTATAGTTCCAGGAGGAATTTTTTGCGCACGGCGGGGATGCAGAAATGTATGCACCATCTATGGTGATTGATTCATGCAAAAGATCAGAGTAGTACAATGTGCCAAAAAAAAATTTTTTTTTCATCAGCCCTGTACGGAAAACAATCACCGCAGGCGGTGCATGCATTTTACACCGCCTGCAGTGCACAAAGAATTTCGCTAGTCCCTGATGTTTGGACCGGGCGCGACTGAGTTCTGTTTTTCTGTAAAATAACCATGGACCTGCCTTGGGCCTGCCCCAGTCCAAAATACTACTCAAATAACGGATCTGACCAGGCCTGAAACCCAGTCTTGATTTGGGCTGGATGGTTCTCGGGCCTGAGATTTGTTCTCTTGAGATCACCTTGGTTGCTTCAGATTTTAGGCTTGACAAGGCCCACATCGACTCGAACCAAGGAAAATTCTTTGTGCATCGTGGGTGTTGTAGAAAATCCGACGTGTAGCATATTATTTTATATGATTGATCCATGTAGTCATCAATTTTCAACGTATATTTAATGTCATAGTTTCACTTTTTTCTTTAAAAATTTTGAATGACGAAAATACTCCTGCTCTTTGAAAAAAATTATGACATCTTATGTCCATATTATGACATTCTGCATCCAGAAGTCATAATTTTGATGCAGGATGTCATAATATACCACAGAATGTCATAATTTTTTTTCAAAGAACTGGAATATTTTCATCATTTAGAATTTTCAAACAAAAAAGTGAAATTGTAGGTATTAAATACGCGTTGGAAAGTGGTTGGACAAAAATACCACTTTTATATGATGATATTTTGTAGTATATTATGATATTCTGAATCATATTATCACATCCTGCATACAGAAAGTCATAATTTGACATATGATATCATAATATATCATCAGATGTCATAATTTCTTGAGTTATATTATGATATCCTGCGTGCAGGAAGTCATAATATATTATATGATATCATAATTTTTTTTCAAAAAGTAAGAATATTTTTATTATTTAAAATTAAAAAAATAGAATTATGGATATTAAATATGTGTTGAAAAGTAGTGGCTATGTGAATCAATCACATAAAGTGGTGCATCCATATCGGATTTTCGACACTACCTGCGGTGTACAAAGAATTTCTCCTCGGACCAAAGGCAATGCAAAAAGCATCAAAGTTAGTGTACTTCATCATCAAATCACAGAAATGTTATCTTAGGGTGCGTTTGGTTAGTCATTAAAATTTTTTTTTTTTTTTAAATAAAATTAAAAAATAATATTTGATAACATCATGAATAGTAAAAAGTAAAAATCAAAATAATCAAAATAATTAATTTATATGCAAAGCAAAAATTTTTTACTTTCCAAAATTTACTTTTTTATTTTTTTTGCTTCTGCACATCTAAAACGTCAAACTAAAAAAATAAAGAATCCGAATCTTTCTCCCTCATCGAACTCTTCACCTCTCCATCTCCTTCTCCCTTTCTTCCTGAATCCTTCTCCCTCATCGAGCTTTTCACTTACCATCCTCAAACGTTGCCTTTTGCTTTATAATAATGTAGTTACCAAACATATTTTTTAACTTTTTTATTTTTACTCAATAATAAAAATAAAAAAATAAAAAATATTTTTAAAAATTAAAAATCAAAAAATATAACCAGACGTTCCTTTAATTTTTGACGGACATGAACTCCAAGAGCATACAAAAATACTTTTCTACTACCTTCCTTTGACATCATCTAAACTTTTCCATGTATTGCAGATAAACCTAATCCACGACCCTTGCGTCTTTTATCCCAACGTAATCCTTTCCTACTTCTAGTAGAAGAACTTGCACGAAAGAAGCTCTTCTTAAAAAAAAAAAAAAAAAATGGAGATACGTATATAACTCGTGCATCACAGCGGGTTCCTCGTTCTCGCCACTACTACAGCGATGAAACCGGCCACGTGCCTTTAGAATCTTCCATTCACTCTATTATTGCCTTATTTCGTCCATTTTCTAACAACTCAAATGCTAAATGGAGCACTCCCTATAACAACTCTGTACTCTGATTCCTTATATATACATATATATCGTATCCTTGTCATCTTTCCCTCAATCATTATACAGATATCACGGTGTCACGCGCCAAGTAAGCATACTCAAAACGATGAGCACAAACGACAGGTCGACAATCCTAGCTAGACTCGTGGCAAACTCAAACAGATTCTTTCGTCATCGCCTATGTCATGCTCCAACTATCACAATACCATACTATCACAAAATCTAATCGGCTATGTACCATTTGAACCAACAGCTCAATTATCCTAATTAAACTTATGACACGTTTATCAGAAGCCTTCATCTTCATCAGACCAGCTCGGTATAATCAAATAACCAACTTCCTGGCAATGTAACAACCATGACCATGACAACATCCGTCGATGTGCCGAGCATACGAAACCTCCTGCCAATGTTTTTGTAATTAGACATTTTTAATGAAGTTTCCAAACATGAGCCAATGTGTGTGAAGAACATCTAATAGATCGATTATTATACAATCCCCTCCCCAGGCCAAGGCCTCATTGTCCCTGTCGACCGTACAAGTGAAGTGGATAAGGCAGTTAATAGTTGATATCGGGGTTGGGGATGGCGTTGATGTGTCTGTCTGTAAACGATATGATCTTATGATGTTGTGGTTTTGAAATCAAAGAAGCAATGGATGGGCGATGACGTACGTATTTTATCAGCATCAAGGAAAATGTAAGAGAGCATGCGTACCAATAAGAAAACTTCGGTTTCACGCGTGATCGAGCCCTAAAAAATCCTTCAATTATTATCGTCCCCGTGTACAATATTGTCTAACTCTCTCTCTCTCTCTCTCTCTCTCTCTTACCTATGATAACGTATTATTAGGTGAACATCAGGGTCTCTAGAGTATGACCATGCTCAAATGATTTGTGAGGAAGCGAGTCCAAATGGTTGAAGTGGTTATTGGACTCTCACCGAAAAAAAAAAAAAAAGGGAGGAAGTGGTTATTGGGGAGGCAGAAATTTTGGGTAGCCAAGTTGAACGGGGCTCCATCTCAATTATTTTTGGACAGTGATGATACCTTGGTAAGAGAAACGTATAGAATAAGGCGAGGGGAACAGCCATCCCCTGGATTGGCCGCCTTTGGGTGACTTTCTGCATATCACGGGCCAACTTTGAAATCCCATTTTGTCACTGATTTTCAATGGCATAATCTGAATTTGAGTCAAGACAGATATGAATGGCTGTCAAATAAAGCATATCCAGATGATCCAAACATGATGTCTGAAAACGACTGATCCATTGACCTTCGATGATACTGGAATGACGTATTCATCTGTTTGATTCGTCCATATGATAGAAAGGAGGCCGTCTATTCATTCAAATTTAGATCCAGATCGAACATTTTCTTCTAGGGATTGGAGCCCTATGGTTACATCCAAAAAAAATAGATGCGTCGGATCGTTCCCCACCATATTACGATAGCTATTTATTTAGTTAAATTTTTTTGCATGCAAGATAAAATATGCATTGTTTCATTTTTCATTAAAGTTAGTTATATATTTTTTTAAATTTATAAAAATTTGATAATTATGCGTCAAATATTTGTTTAGGTTTGAGCAATAGGATTATTATATATATTAAAAGGGATCAATACTGAAGTCATTAATAGCTTTATAGGTTGCAAAAGTTATAGCAGCTCCTTTAAGATTATTATAATGGAAAATAACAACCAATGGTACTACTCCAAATTATTTTTCAGGTGGAGCATATTTTACTTGATAGCAAATTGGACAAAAGTTTGAATTTTTACAGGAAATGTTAATTTATTTGA
Organism: Elaeis guineensis; assembly: GCF_000442705.2. NCBI lineage: Eukaryota > Viridiplantae > Streptophyta > Magnoliopsida > Arecales > Arecaceae > Elaeis > Elaeis guineensis. Next base: position 17,734,023 of record NC_025996.2, read on the forward strand.
AAAATAGTGCACATGTCATTATGATAAAAGATAATAGTCAAATATTGGCAAGTAGTGCAATACTGTATAATGTGGAGGTTGCTTTCCAAAACCATTACAATCACGGTCGCTTACAAAAGCATCTTTTGATTCCTGAACTTTTTTTCTCTCTTGTTAAAAGAGATTGAACTTGAATCAATAGGAGAGTATATACTGAAAATAAAAATAATAGAGCGGCGAATGTTGTTCCCAGCAAAAAGACAGAAGGAGAAAAGAAAAGATGGCGTGACGAACAAAGATTGTGTTAGACTTGTGGCACATTATATATTAGAAAATTCATAATATTTTATGCATATAAACCATCCAATGTCAAACTGAATGAGAGTGACTTTCCTTGCTAGCAAAAAAGAACAAGATTTGTTGAATGCAACTCCAGATATTTTTTTGACTTTGTAATAAGATTGCTAATCTTTACCGCATGATATTTAGCCAATGTTCTGTCAATGTAATACACCTTCCTCAAGTTTTCTTCTAGAACTTGTTGCTGTTCATTTTAGTTAATGTACTACACCTTACACAAGTTTAATATCTTAGAACTTCTGGTGGTTCATTTTAGAATAAAACTGAATAGATATTGTTTGTGGACTGATAGCTTAGTATATATCTATATTACATTAGTAAAACAATGAGTCGGACTCACAAATTTGTAATTTTTCTAATGAAATCATCATTAGTTACTAAACTAAAATAATTATCGAGAACAATTTTAGTGGTATATACTCGCATGTGCATACATGCATGCAAGCATATACGTATGCATCGCATGCACATTAAATATATAATTACTAAAAATAATATTTAATTATTTAAAAGCTTTCAAAATTCCAGTGCTATCTAACATTATTATCTCTTCTAGACTCTTCTATCAAAAACCATTTGAATTGTTGATGGATTTATTTTTTTTTTTAATTTCTAAACATTTATTTGTATGTGCCCTCATATTGCTATTGTGAAAAATCTAATTGCTAAAAGTAAATAAATCAACAATACAATGGAGCCATGGTATTTTAATGATTTCCATAGGGAAAGGAACTATTGGAATGTAAACAAATTAGGATGGGAAAATAGTAGGACAATCTACTTTCGTTAATAAAGAGATAACTTTATGTTGTCAAGATATGAAGTCTTTATATATCTTCGATTAGTTTTTTCGTCTAAGAAATAAAATTAATGATAACAAACCTCCTTTAGGTTCGAAAACAAAACTCACCTCTCTGCATGCTTTAAAGAGGAGGGTTCGACGCTCATCAAAAAAAAAAGATGAGGGTTCGACCCAACGAAATCAAGTCCAGTTGAGAGTCGTAATTAAATTTTTTCTTTGATAAAGTGGATTGTTTTTAAACAAGAGGTTCTTCCCAGCAGCATTCAACTCAGTTGCCTAACAGATTAGCTCAAGAAACTCAGCCTACCTCTTTTTTTTGATGTAAATGAGTTAGGAAAAGCCTAACTCAAGATTTATATATATATATATATATATATATAGATTATATTGTATTTGTGTGGTGTGAAATTGTGTGACTCCAAAGAGAATGAACGTCACAACAGAACAACAGGAACTTGTCATCCCGAAAATCACCGTTGGTGAAATATATAACTGCATTTATCAGTGTAACTCTACCTACTAATGATAGTAATTTGCCTTTCCAGATGGCGAGTTTTTTCATGATTTTTTCAACAAAAGGCATCCAATCCATTTTCTTGAGCTTATTGTAATGGAGTGGCATTCCTAAATACCTCACAAGAAATTCTGAGGCCGAGCTTCCGAGGATATGACGGCAATACGACTTACCTGGTTGCGTGGCAGCCCCAAGACAATAACCGAGGATCTGGCAAAATTAATCCTTAGACCCGATAGGAGTTTGAAAGAGTATAGAATGAATTTTAGTGAATGAATGTGTTCTCGCTGTGCACTGCAGAAAATTAGAGTATCGTTTGCGAATTGCCAATTCTGAAATTGTCTCAAGGTCCTTCTATCTGCAATAGCTGCAATCAGCCTGTTGCTTGCTGCCAGTCTTAAAATTCGGTGTATAACATCTCCAACCAGATTAAAAAGCTGTGGCGATAATGGATCACCTTGCCGAAGACCTCTACGATGCCTGAATGTTTTTCCCGGAAATCCATTCACTATAATGGAGGACTTGGCACTGATTATAATGTCCTGAATCCAACGTCTCCATCGCACGCTAAAACCCTTTGCTCTGAGTAGATCCAAAAGAAATGGCCGAGCGACGTTGTCGAACGCTTTCTCAAACCTTTCTCCTTTGACTGGTGCGCTCGCGAAATGAATTCTTTTGCTGCTGTAAATGTGTCTGCAATGCTTCTACCTCAAGTGAATGCCGTTTGATTAGGTGCGATCACTCAGCCTACCTCTTGGGTGGATGCATGTGGCCAACTCAATTGAGTTCCATGAAATACCAAATTCCACTCATCAAGGCTCGTTCATTGGAGCCAGCTACGTAGGATATATGCGTAATTGGGTGCCATACCTTGTGATCGATGATTGGTACAATGACAAGACTGACAGAGTCAAAAGGCCACTTGGAGATCGATGCACCGCGGCAGTATTCTCAGGTTCATTCCCCCTGCATAATTTCCTTTGTTCCATCGTCGACAACAAATCTTGAACAGCTTGCCTCTCATAGATTTTGTATTTTCCAACACCGTCCATATGGCCCATTGCCAACCCGAAAAATTCTGCCGCGAGCGAGACCATGATGCTATTAAAACATTATATTCAATGCCACATGCATCACATCGATCATAGTCTTTTGTTTTTATAGTTGTGTATAGAAATGAGCGCTTAATGGATGAGATCTATAAAAACAAACGGTTATGGTTTATATGGTGCACCATCATCATATGGTGAACACGATGTGAGTTATAATTTCTAGATGCCCTATACATTCAATCAGGTACGTCCCACCTGCAAGATCTCGTCCAGTGGTACATTAATTGGTTAATTATATCCAAAATTAAAGGTGGTCGAGAATGGGAGCATGTTGCCCTCTTATTAGCACGACCAGACCTATCATTCTGAGGGAACCCTGAGATTTGGCGCCTAGGGACGGCCGAGAAGAAGAGACCAGTGCCCGTGAAAGGAGTGAACCGTCTCTTACGCTTGTCCTTTCATCCGTTTCTGGTTGCAGAATCTAAAGCTGTTCATGGAATACTGTATACGGTCATTTCTTTTGATATTTTCAAGTTCTTACATTCTTCATTTGCTCTATCTCCTGCTACAATGCTAAACCTACTTCAAAACTCGGCCTCGAAGGCCTCAACAGATTCCAGTATTGAGTCTTGACATGGATACAAGGCACTGACATCCACTCAGAGATGCTTCATTTTTTCCAAAGACACTTTGAAATGAAGATGTCCTTGAGAATGCTTCCAATTTCCTGAGAATGAGCCAGTGCCCGAGATTAATTTGTACTTTAATAGACTTCAAAGTTTTTGTAGCAGCCCATGAGATGGCTCGCTGACTTAATTGGACCACCAACCGTTAATTTGTAGTGGGCTTAGGAAGGAGAACAAGAATACTAAAAAGAAAAGAAATTAAGAAAACGCGTTAGCATATTATTTTATTGTTTTCACAATGTATAAAATGACAAAAATTGTGTTACATCACCCACATCTCCGAGTCTTCTGCATCGTTTCCTCCATAATTAAAGAAAACTGATTCTTTCCAAAAGGACACATCACATGTCTATGGTTGTTTGGTGTTATCTGTCATGGTGTCAACATTTGATAAAAAAAATCTCATGTTACAAACTACCATAAATACGTATCATATATATACAATTTAAAAAATAGAAAGAAATAGGGATCTGTTGCAGATATATATTATAATAAGCGTACAGCAACATAAAATTTAAAAGAAGGGGGTTACCGAAAACAATGGAAAGCAAAACAAAATAATAGAATACCAAAGTCATGTGGGGCACAAACTTTAGCACGCCTAATTAAAAAGGATAAGCTTGGGCGTCCTATTAGGATTCATAAGGTCCATCTTGGTATTTGCGCTAGGACGTAAATATATGGTATAGATGGAGTTTAACTTCCGGCCGACAAGGTATGCAGAATTTCTTAGATAGTTGTTAGCCTAGCTTGAAAGCGTGCTATATGAATGTTCACCAAAAAGCGCACCGTATAAATGTTTGTTTTTTTCTTGGAAAAAGGAGGCTGGAGTGCCACCCAATAATGTCACCATTTAAAACTAAATGTAAGTTCCTCAATAAAAAAAAAAAAAGATGCAATGCTTGGATCTAATATATTTTTCATTTAATTTAATGTCCGCTATAGGGTTACGCGTTAGTTATAATGGTTAGGTTGCTTTTGATGGCCAAGTGCAATCTACAAGATGATTTATGTCAGACCAAAAAAAAAAAAAAAAAGAAAAGAAAAATCAATCTACAACCTGATTAACTTCACAGGGAATGCCCACCTTGTGTTTCATGGACATGGTATGACATCATAAATTGCCATCACATAGAGTTGCTACTTAGGACAGATGGATTTCCTAAGTTCCCCCTATTTGATCATGCCATGGTTCTTTTTTCTTTTTTCCCAAGCCACGACAACTTCAAAAATTTAAAGGTGAACTTATAAAGTTTATGCGGGTGCAATCACACTCTGATAGGTCGTCTTGCGTCGTGTGTCTATGATGATCTTAATGGTGACACCAAGGTATGTCAAAAGTATTAGATGTTGTTAAAGTTGAATCTCTAAAGTTTTCCTTTTTTTTTTAATGGCATGTTAGGAGACCAAGCTGAAGCTTTGAGGCAGGAAACCATTCGAGAGCAAGTCAATGTGTTTGTGAACTATAAATAAATATATATCATAAAGCAGCACATGATTGTCATGATCAAAGTATTTATTTATATGATTGGATGCTTTCCTACGTGCAATCACAAAATGCTAAACAAACCCTAACCTTGATTGCTATAGATTCCAGGCATTTTCTTTCTAGCAGAGGTCTAATATTTGAATTCTGGTGGTGGCATGGTAAACTTATTCTACAATCCATATGATAGACATAGTTAATGAGAAGCCACCAACGTAGCATCTAATATACGTAAATCTGTATTCCACTTTTCCTTGACTCTAGTTAGATTTCCATCTGATTAGAAAAAGATAAATGGAAAAAATTTCTAATTTTCTATTCAGCAAAAAAAAAAAAAACTCTCTCTCTTTCTTTTTCACTTCCAAGAAAGAAAAAACTCTCTATTTAGATCCGGCCCTTCTCCTCTGTGGCCTCCTCCAACGTCGACTCTATTTTTTAAGGACCTTCTTGATACCTAAAAGGCTTCCTTTTTCTCCCTATTTGATTGTTGTTTCTTTTTTTCTTTAATTTTCAGATCTAATTTTTAAATTTGATCTTTAGATATCTCAATCTTCTCTTCCTTCCCCATGTTTCCTCCTTCCTCACGTTTAAAGAAGAATAAAATTCAAAATTGTGACGAAAATTTGGAATTAAAATTGAAATAATTTTCAAATCCAATCTTTCCTTCCCTTTCTATGTTTCCTCCTTCTCCATGTCTAAGGAATGATTTTCATATCTTATTTTCAGAAAATCGCTTTTTGGACATTGGGAGCAGGAAATGTGGGGAGGGAAAGTGTATTTTTTTAGTAAACAAAAAATTAGAAAATTTTTTCAATTATCCTTTCCAAATACGATGGAAATTTAAATAAAGTTAAGGAAGTGTGGGATTCGGTGGATTAAATGCTGAGTTGGCGGCTGCTTATTGGTTGTGCCTACCATATAGGTTATAATGGGTTATAGAATAAATCTATCAAAGAATTTCCCAGTATTTCACAATAAAAGAATAAAAAGCACTGAGGATACACGCTGCCTTCATGGGTCTAGGTCTAATACATATTAGAGCATAATTCTGCCTGATTCACTCATGGATTTGAAAATTTTATCATAAACCTTATGCAATGGTGAAAAAAGGAAGGAAAAGGAAAAAAAAAAAAAAAGAAAGAAAACAAGACTACATGCATGGCATGAGCCGCAAAATATTGATAACACGTTCCATGCATCCACGTCACTGCAGGTACTGCAACCTGAATGATTAACAAAACGTAGCTTAGGAAGATGATAACTACCTGCGAAATTGAAATATATTTGAGGTGGTACTACATTTTGGTTGCACTATAAAGATGGTGCTATTTTTTTGTTGTCTTGGCAGTGGGGTGGCTAATACTAACCCAAGAATACTATAACAATGCCTTGTCTTTCGTTGTCACTAAAACAAGCGGATTTGATGTCAGAAAACGTTATTATGGAAAACTAGGTCCTCCAGATCTTGTTTACGTCAGCTAATGGAAGATATCAAAGACCAAAAACTTCAGTTTTTCACAAGAAAAATGCTTTGTGTACCCTGCAATGCATCCCGATCCAGCTTTTTATGAGTCGCTAGAAGTAAAATGGGGCAGCAAAACCATCACCCCCGGTATGGCGCATAAAACTCGGGTTGACACTTCACTGGGGTACACTATATGGATTATGCGAAGCAGCACTGCAGCACCATGCCACCATTTTCATGACTCCAATATCTAATACAAAATATGTTCTATAAATTATGAAAATTATATTATTTGCTTTAAGGTGCAAATTAGGTATGCTAAAGATCTTTCGAAATGCTAAGCTATCAGTCCTTTTTGCCGCCTCCAAGCTGCAATACCCTATCTTCGTTTTCTAGTACGGTCTAGTTCTCAGTTATTAATGTGGTGGATGGTAATATTTGAATAATAATAAAGAAATGCCCGGAAGATATTAAAAATTAAAATGTTTATATTCTTGTCATATATGATTTTAGAACGTTAGGCAACAAAAGCTCTTACAAAGGAAACTAGCTAGGCATGTTTCTTGGTGGCTGCATTTTGTGTGATGGTGCTCCTGAATCATCTGATCACATTGTTGTTTGCTTGCTCTAATTCATTCCCATATTTGGGGTCACTTTGGTGATATCTTGAGAGTCCCCTTGTACCTTCAAGCTAAGTTGGCATTTGCTCATCTTGGTGCCAACAACATTTTAAACCATGTCTGAGACCCACTCTAACCATGCTGGTGGTTGGTATCACCTAGAGCTGCTAGACTGAAAGGAACTCAAGAATATTCCTTAGCAAATCTCCACAGCAGATGAGGTGGTTTGTAAGGTGCTGCAGCTGTTTAAGATGGGTCTGTTCTTTGTAGTGACAGGGAGCTTTCTGATTTTGCCAAATTGGCAGGCAAACTTCTCAAGGGATGATCCTGATTCAACTTCCTACCTAGTTTCAGATTTTGTTGTCACTCTTGGCGGTGATTCTGAAATTTGCGCTATATTTTTTCTCCCTCACTGTAACGCTTCTCATTCCTTCTTGTAATCCATACTCAAATGCAACTCTCGCACATTTGTAATTATTTACTCATAATTTCAATAAACTTCTAGGTGGCTCTCAGCCTCCCTATATTTTTTTTTTTTTTTTTAAAAAAAAATAATAGGCAACAATGGCAGAATGGGGTTCGATAATGTTAGGATTCGACGCCTCGAGATTCAGCCTACATTGAGCCCACAGCGAGGTTCGCGGCAAAAAACGGAGTCTAACGAGACCAAGATCACCCAACAAGTGGTATCAGAGCAAGGCGGTACAAGGACGCAGATTGCAGTGGTGGTCAGCAAGACTGAAGATGGAGAAGATAGGAACAATCAAGATAGAGATCAACAAGTTCGATGGTAAGAGCAATTTCTCCTTGTGGCAGGCAAGGGTGAAGGACGTGCTCATCCAACAGGGAATGATCGATGCTCTCTTGTGCGATGAGAAACCGACCACCATGGAGGTGCAGGATTGGAAACAGCTACAGATGCAGGCGGTGAGTACCATCCGCATATACCTGGCGGATGAGGTGGTGATCCATGTGCTGAGCGAGACTTCTCCGACGGTGCTGTGGTCGAAGCTCGAGGAGTTGTACATGGCGAAATCTCTCACCAACACACTTTTCTCTGGAGACAGTTTTACTAACTGCGGATGACTGAGGGACAGAGCGTGCAAAGCATCTCAACCACTTCCAGAAGATCCTCACCGACCTTCTCAGCGTTGGCGAGAACGTTGAGGAGAAGACCAAGGCGCTGGTTTTGCTGGCGTCGCTTCCTCCTTCGTACGAGTCCTTGGTGACTACTCTTCTAGTGGGGAAGAGCACTATCAAGATGGACGAGGTCACCACGGTGATACTCCAGAACGAGGTTCTCAGGAGGGAGAACCCAGCTTCGAGCTCAGGTGGCGGTAGCTCAGCTTTGGTGGCTTCTGGAGGTGCAGGAGGCGGTAGACGGAGCGACAGGAGATCGCAACGAGGGCGGTCCAAGTCCAAGAGGGACTTGAGTAAAATCAGGTGTTACCGGTGTGAGGAGTTGGGGCATCTAGCCAGAGATTGTCCTCAACTTAAAAATCGGACGGTGGCTGCTGTAGCGATGGCCGGCAGCGATTTAGATGGAGATGTCTTTGAGATATCTGACGAGGTATCTACTTCTTCCCAGCAGTGGATATTAGATTCTGCATGCCCCTATCATGTGTGTTGCAGAGAGGAGCAGTTTGACTCCCTGGAGAACAGTGAGGGCACTGTATATCTGCCGGATGGATCGAGCTGTGCGATCAGAGGCATTGGGACGGTCAGCTGGAGGACACATGACGGTGCAGTGAGGAGATTGGGGGAGGTCCGATACATATCCGATTTCAGACGGAATCTTATCTCACTTAGCAGACTGGATTCGAGAGGCTACAGGACGGTAGCTGGTGGAAGAATCCTGAGGGTGCTACGCAGCGATAAGATTGTGCTGGAGGGGAAGAAGGGGAGCAGAGGATATTATTACCTGGCAGGGAGCCCAGTGCGAGGTGGAGCTTCGGGAGCCAGGCGGAGCCCAGAGCGAGATGGAGCTCCAGGAGACGGATCGGGCACGAGACAGGAGACTCGGGAGGACGAGAGGCGACGTCGCAAGATGAGATTCTTATTGCCGCAGGACGATGCCCCGAGTAGGTCTCAGGTCAGAAGGAGCACAGCATACGACGGAGATGGGATCGAGCAGCCTGGCTCGACTCCCATGTTTGCCCATCCATGATCAGCAAGCGACTGCCCCAGGGCATGGGGACGAGGAGATCCAGAAACTCTCAGAGTTTGGAGGAGGCTGAATATCGAGTCGAGGTGAAGATTGTTAGGATTTGACGCCTCGAGATTCAGCCCACATTGAGCCCACAGCGAGGTTCGCAGTGAAAAACGGAGTCCAATGAAACCAAGATCACCCAACAAGCTCGGATGGAGGAGATACAAGCTTTGAAGTCGGCACGACATTCGAGGCGGCGGAGGACTGTCGGCGACCGGCGGCGGGTGGCAGCGGCGCAGCTGCAAGCGACGGCGCGCGGGACGTGCGACCCAGGCCCGCGCAGGACGTGCGACCCAGGCCCGCGGCCCAGGCGGGCGCGCGGCCCAGGCACGCGCAGGTCCGCGCGCAGGCGCGGCCCAGGCCCATGCGCGTGGGCCGGCCCAGGCCCAGGCGGCCTGCTGGCCCCTTTGCCTCGATCCACCGTGGATCGGGCGGTCCACGGCGGGCCTGTGGACCGCGTGGGCGTTTCCCACGCGTTTCTCGCGGTCCACGGCACTATTCCGTGGACCAGAGCGCGATCGGAGGGCCCAAGTGGCTCCCGGTCTTGATCCGACGGTCTGGGACGTGATTTGGGTTGATTAAGGAGTCCTAATCATGATCTAAGTCGTGATTAAGGTCTATAAAAAGCCCTGATCATGAAACAGAGAGGTGTGGTTCGATTTTTCGCATCGTACGGAGCCGTACGAACCCGATTGAAGAGAAAGAGGCAAGAGCGTTGAGAGAGAAGGAGCAGGAAGCTCTTGGACAGCGGTCGCCAGACACTTCAGGGGTTCAGGGGGTCTTTCAAGAGAGAGAGAGCTTTTGTGAGGGTAACTTCAGGTGAGAGAGAATTGGATGTACAAGGGTTGAGGATGAGATCTCCTCTTGTAAAATTTTCTTTTTCATAGCGAAATTTACATACCCCGTGGAGGCGAGTCTTTTTGTGGCTGATCCACGTATTTTGATTGTTTTTTTTCTTTTATTTTGTTTTTTCTTTCTTCCTGCTGCATCACGTGGTACTGAAAAGATCTTGGGAGGTGGTATCCTGACCAGACATCTATCCAACAGATAAATATATTTATACCATACTCATAATGATGAACAATTCAAGCTAACGGTGATCGATGCCAATCATGTTCATCAAAAATCAAAATCAAAACCAAAACCAAAAAGAAAAAGGGTCATGTTGCCGGTTTATTTGATTCCACGTATCAAAAACCTTAGAAAATGTTTTAGATTTCCAACGTTTCAATTATTATACAATCAAGTGATACGAGAAAAGAATGATTTGTTATCCAATATTTTTTGAAAAATCCAATGTATAAGTTTTTCATAATAAAAAAAAAAAAATGAATTAGACACATAATTAATAAGAAAAAAATTACAAACACACAAACCTGGATCCCTAGTTTAGCTCCTCGAGACTTTTTTTTTTTTTTTTTTTTTTTTTTTTTTTTTGAGAATCCAAATGGAAGTAAGATCCTTCCCCTGAGTATAATTTATTTAATTTATATCCAGGAGCATACAAAGGGTTAGCTGGGGTCTCTGTCCTAGCCTTTGAAGACAAACCTTGACTTTGCATGGGACCGTCCCATCAAATATTTAAGGGTGGAGAGAGAAGAGGGGCCCCATAAAATCAAAAGAAGAGCTTTAGAAATATCATGTGACTCGTAGCTTGTAACCAATTCGGTGACCTCGATATCGAAGGGTGGAGGATTTTATATGGAGGTGCTGAAGATTGTTTTTGAATGGTGTGATGACTTGTTTGGCAAGTGGGGGGTTGGCTATTAAATAGAGACAATGAGAAGGTATCACAGCGAGTGCTGAAATATTTTTCTCAATCCTGGATGTATCTCATCAATGTATGGGAGTTGTGAGATTGGTATAGCTCTCTTTGTTGTGTTTATGGCTGGCTCTTAATCTCTATCTTCATTGTTTCTTCGATCCCATTTTGTTTTCTTTTTTTCATCCATTTTTTAGCTTCTTATCCATCTTCAAGTATGCTGGAGGGTATTTTATTTACTTAAATAAGCGAAGCCTCTGATGATCGTGGGTTGCTTGTGTTTGTGAAGTATAGGTGCAAGCGTTGCAGTTCATCTCGCAGCTTTAATTTGCTGAATCTTCCTATTTTCTTGGATGGTAGTGTTCAATCTACAAATATTTGTATAGTCTTCCTTGCGATTTCCAGCACTGAGTGGGCTTCGAATTGAAAGATTATGCTATTGCATTTTTTCCGGATCATCCAGTGTGCGGTTGAAAGCAATGAAGTAAATATTATGCCTTGTCCTTTGGTTGGGAAACTTTGAGTCCAGATTTTCCGTGTTAGATCCATGCTATTGGCAGTTGTAGTTGGTGTAATCCGTGGGTGACAGATGACCACAGTTCTATAAAATATAAATATTTGAGCATTATATGTTCCATTGTTTCATTGCTAGTATAGCATAATCTGCATATCTAATCTACTTGAACTCTCTTTTTGGTTAGATTTTCTATTGTGAGAATTTTGTTGTAGTAGCTCAACCAACTGAAAACTTTAACTTTCTCTAGAACTGGCGGTTTCCATAAAATTTTTGTAATGGCTTGGTGCACTCCTCTGTCGGTGAGGAATAAGTAGCAATTTTAACTAAAAATTTCTCTGTTTTCCTCCATTTTCATAGCTTGCAGTCTTCATCTTCTGATAGTCTTATGTAAGATAGGTATCCAATGAGCTTTTCATATTCTTTAGTAGCTACACAACTTAGTGGGGTTTCGAAATTTGTCAGCCAATCATTATTTGTAAGAAATTCTGCAATGCTGATCAATGGGTTAATTGCTAACAAATGGGGATCAGAAAGAATATTGTCAAGTGATGTTTCCTTTATCCATGTATCATACCAAAATGATGTATTTTTTTCATTGCTTGCTCTTGAAAGGATGAAGCTTTGAAAGTTTTGGTCGAGTTTGAAAACTTCTCTCCAGAAAAGCGAAGCCACTCTATAAGTTGCTTTGTGGGTGGGCAGTGGTTAGTGATTTTTATAGTAAATATTTCAAATTACCTTCTTCCATGGTTTTTTCATTTCTGAATAGAAGTTTCACCACCATTTCAGTATAAGCAATTGATTCAGTGTTTTGAGATCTCTAATTCCTAATCCACCCATGTGTTTTGGGCGACATACCATTAGCCAGTTTGCAAGATGTTTGATTCTTCCACAGTGCTTTCCTCCTCCTCAAAGAAACTTTTTGCAAATAGTGTTAATCTTCTTGACGATCGATTTTAGTAGCAAGTAGACTGACGTCTATATACCGGAATGGCGTTAAGCATTGAACTTATAAGTGTTATTCGATCGGCTAGTGAGAGGACCTTATGCTTCTATCCGACAAGTTTCTTCTCTATTTTTTTTTTTTCAAAATAAAGTTCCAGTTGTGTGCTTTTAGAGTTTTATAAAGCAGAGGTATACCTAGATAGTTAATTGGCAACTGAACAGCTGGGCATCCGAGCATTTTAGGATAAGTTTCTATTTTATTTGTTGTTGGCCTAATCCAATGATGCTAGTTTTGTTGAAGCTTATCTTCAGGCTAGTGAGTCATTCAAAAGTATATAGGATGATTTTTAGAGAATTGATCTTTCTCTTTTCAGCTTTATAGAAGATTATTGTGTTATCCGCATATTGCAGGCATTTGATCTTCTCATATGATTGAAAAAGACCAAGCCTATTGATGAGATTGTTTTCAAAAGCTTTGGTAAGCATTCGATTTAATGAATTTGCTATTAGAATAAACAACTGAGGGAAGAGAGGGTTGCCTTATTTTAAACCTCTTCTATTGCAGAATGATTTTTCTGCTTTGCCATTGATGATGAGTGAAGAAGTATTAGTCCAATGCACCAAGAGTACCCACCTTTGCCACTTCGACCCAAAACCTCTTCTTTCCAGCAACCGACTAAGAAATCTCCCCGAAACTCTGTCAAAAGCCTTTTCAAAATTAAGTTTACAAATAATTCCTTTCTCTTTAGTTCTCTTACAATGTGAAATGACCTCTACAACTATGATATAGTTCTCATGAATTATTCTATTTTGGATGAAAACTGATTGATTCTCTGATATTAATGTATCTATAACCTGTCCGAGCTTTGTGGATAATATTTTGGAGAAGATTTTGATGATACTATTTTTTAGGCTGATTGGACGATAGTCTTTGACATCCATGCTCTCTTCCTTCTTGGGTATTAGAATAACGTTGTGTAATTTAATCTTTGATAGGTTTGTTGGTGATCTGTAAATAGCTTCAAAGAAGGCCAGGATGTCTAATTTGAGGACTTGCCAGTGTTTCTGATAGAAAGATATCGGGGACCTGTCCGGGCTGGGTGCTTTATCTTTGGGAACATTGAAAATGGCTTCTTTAATTTCTGCTTCAGTGAAGGAAATTTCAAGGAGGCTGAGATCTGAATAGTTTTCAGTGTATAATGTCTCCCACTCAGCTTCCACCAATGGGTCCTCCCTAGATCCCAAGAGCTCAGTGTAATATGCTAAGAAAGTTTTTTGAATTTTTGATTGTATACTGTATATGTGTTAGAAATCAAGTAGGTTGCATGTATGAATTTCAAAATGATTTTTGATCACAGCGTAAAATAGATCTAGGTTAAACCCCTTTAACCCCACATGCAATAGATCTAATCTATACTATCCGAGCCCTTGGATCTATGATATGCACATAATTTGAAAAATAAAAGAGAAAATATTGAGATCGAATCTCAATACCTTTATGCGGGTCGATCTATACTGCAACCGATGATCATAGATCTGAATGAGTTCTTTTAGCTATGCACGTGCTCGGCCTCCACAAGTATCCACACGAGGACTCGTTCTGATTAGAGATAGGTGTCTTTACCGGGGTGCTAGCTCCCTTGCGGAAGACTTCACTTTGATGGCTGAGATTGTTCTTTCATAGATCTTACAGACTCTATTGAAAACTATGGAGAACAGGGAGGAAGAGGATTCGGATTTTCAATTTTTTTTTTGAATTTTTATGATTTTTCTCATTTTTTTTAGGGTCTAGAATTAGTCCCTATTTATGAGTAAAAAAATTAGATAGGAAAAGGAGGTGATCCATGTACCGATCTCAAATGGATTGATAACTATCCTTGTGATGATCTATCGATCGGGAGTATTTAGAAATTAACCACTAATAATATATGTCTCAAATTCTCAACATCTTGAGAATATATAAAGTCATCTTTGTTAATTTTTAGGACAAATCATGGACACATAAACATGATTGGAATAAAATTATCCTTTATTAATAATAAATGATTTACAAGTATAAAATTTTATCCAAAAATTATAAAATATGTCAGCCAATAATTGACTTTTAGGGCACACATCTAACAATATGTTGCCATCTTTCTGAATTTCAAAGATAAAGTTCCTTCTTCGCCAGTTGGATGCACTTATATGATAGTATTTGGTATTTCTATCTCCCTCCGCCAACCATAACTGTCTAGATCTTTATCTCTAGTATGTTTCTTCGTGTTAAATTAGTACTTCTAGTTGGGATTTGAGGCTGTTTCTTTTGCTTCTCTCTTCAACTGTTAGGTTCCTATCTTCTTCAACGTTATCAATGACTTCTATTTTAACTTATATTTCTTTTTTTCATTATTGACTGTTTCTGATATTTTCTTTGCTCCATGTTCTTAGTTGTGAATGCATGAAACACAGTTTAACCACTAGATTAGTTACTGCTTCCAGAGAGAATGGAGCAGTTTTCCACCATAGCTTAATTAGTTTCTCAAAATCTTTGTGAAGGTATCAAGAGTTTTCGAAATGAAAGGGCTGGAAATGTTTTGTACCTGACCAAAGGTTAGCAGTGAAAGAAAGCAGTAGAGGAGTGTGGTCGGATGTAGTTCTTACCAGGGGATGAGTGTTGTTAGAGGGTGCTGGATATGGCATTCAATTGAAACAAAACTTCTATCAAGTTTAGCCAGACTGACATCTTCTTAAAAATTTATCCAGGTGAATTTTTTATTTGCGACGCTGATCTCAATTAGTCCAAAGCTGTTGATGGAGGAGTTGAATACTCTGGAGGCTATTCTACTACTAGTTGCTTCTCTTTTTTCAAAGTTGTATCGGGTTACATTAAAATCTCTCTCTATCACCCATGGGCCATGGTGTGTTTCCTTGATATACTTGAGTTCTTCAAAGAAAGGGGGACGGTGGTGGTGGTAGTGTGGTCCGTAGATGTTAGTGAGGTGCCATTGAAAGCTGTTATCCACTGTTGAGAAGTGGATAGTGGTAGTGAAATCTCCTGTGTGGGATGCGGCTCCAGTAATTGAAAATGCGTCCCAGGTAGTTAATAGACCCCCTGATGATCCTCTAGCTTCTTTGTGATGTCATTCTGTGAAGGTAGATCCGTTGGTCGATTTGACGAGCTAGGTTTATATTGATACTTTCTAATTTTATTTCTTGTAGGCATGCAATCTTGCATCTTAACTTTTTGATAATGTTTTTACTTTCATTTCTCTTTTTTGCCCTACCCATTTCTCTTACATTCCAAAAGGGATAGTCATTGATACTGGTTGAGCAACTTGAGTGTTCGTAGGCATACAAAAGCATTAATAGAAGACGTTGATCTCATCACTAAGGTAAGATCTCTGTTATTATATGTATTAAGCAGCTGGAAGCTACTTACATAGCAAAAGAGAGGCTTTAGCCTTAAGGAGCAGAGTTCTTGTGATAACAAGTATATGGCAGCCATCTATGTCATAGAAGCATCAACTATTTGTAACAGAACCTTCAAGAGTAGAGACCTTCTCATCATCTACTAGATCTAGGCAACATCCTGAGGGATCTTCTGGGTTTTAAGATCCCTGCATCTAACAAGTTTCATTTGTCGAAGCTTAGAAATGGCGCCTTTGGAGGACACTCTAACTCCGAGGTTCTTGGTTAGCTTGGTGATATCGGCCGAAGTGAGGGAGTTGATAAAGAGAACATCCTGGTCATTCAGATTGAGGTCAATCATCTCAAGTGCCTTAAGTTTTTTTGCCCTCAGTCTCGGGCTTCTCTTACTGTATTTGGTGCAATGTTTGGGGCTGGATGCACTTTCCGGGTTAGGCTTGGTCAGTGCCCTCAAAAGAGTTGAATATACTTTAGAGGTGGGAATGGGGTCAGAGTATGTGGTGGTGATAGTTGGTTTGATGCATTCTTTGTCAGTACACTAGGAAGCTCAGGTTCATAGGTTGTGTCTTGGTTAATATATTTTGTGTTGTAGACAATGTCGTCGTGCTCACCTTGTTGGTGTTTGAAGTTAAAATCTCCACGAGGCTATCAAAAAGATATTCCATAATTTTGAATTTAAGGATAAAATGTTACCAGAAAATATATAAATGTTTCAACTAAAAGATGCCTTGAGTAGGAAAATAACCTATGCCGGGCAGCGTCATAGTGATATTATTTAACTAGTTTTACTTCTTCTCCAATTACTCAAGCTAATACAGAAATCTCAACAGATGTCTCATGGTTTTTGCCCGCTCTTTAGATGCTAGATTTTTTCAGAATGTTTAATGTCAGGACATATAACAAAATTGATATAAGTTTTGAAGCCATAATGAAGGAACCTGAATACTGCGACTGGTACGTGGGCTTTGGATTGTGATGAGGATAAGTCCTGCCTTCGAATAATAAAGCTACAGTTAAGAATCATCCTAAAAATAAATGCTTAATAAGTAGATTACTTTTTGGTGTTCTTTTTCAATGAAACAGTAGTAATGTTTGATTAACATATAATATTAAACATTATATACAACTCAAAAGGCAACCCACACAGATTAAATCCCAGATTTTTTTTTCCTTTTGCTATCATTTTTTCGGTGTTTTTTTGTGGGTTGGAGGGAAGCGTGTGAAATTATATTCTACACTATATGTATCATATAATTTTGTAGGAATAATCCAAATCCCACGACGAGATGGGGGGTGCCAAGCTGAGATGGACCTCATGAGGCCTATGGAAGTAAGAAATCTGATTGGTATGGTGCATAGATGATGTGATGCATGTGATGTAGAATATAATTTTTATATGGAGGAGGCTGTCTTTCTTGTCCACGTATGGCTTTTCATTATTTCTTTCTTGGTGAAGACTTATCTAGATGTTTGAATTTGTCAAAGACTATTATGTAATAGCGCATCTTGATTGATTTGATTTTGATATTTCTTGTACTTATTATTTTCTATTATTGTATTGGTAGGGGTTCACCAAAAATCAATTTTTTCGCAACCACAAAATGAAATTTTGTCAATTACAAAATTTGTCCATCTCCATGATGTAGTTCCTGGGTCCACACATGTAGTTTCATTTGAATATTTTATTCACTAGCTGGTAAAATGTAATTTCATTTAAATCTTTTCTGGTAATGGGGTGAGACTCTCCACCCTAACATTAGGAGTCATCTAATGTTGATACAAAGGGCTTAGGCCACATACGTTCGAGGAATTAAAAATAACTTGGAGTAAATTTTATACCTGCCAAATAGTTTTTAAGAAATACGCAAGCAAAGAATAATAATTATTTTCATTCAACTTGCCAACGGCATAAATTTGCTTGAAGTAATTTCTATAACCAACAAAAAAAAAGAAGAAGTTATTTTAGACTAACCATTTCACTAAGCATAACTATTCTTGTTCCATGAATAAGTGGTTCCATAGTTTGATGATATTTTCCTTTATGATGTTATGTATCATTTACCTGGTCATCCTATCATTGCCTTTGCTTGGGGCAGATGGTAATTAAGGAAGCAACCCAGTAGCATCTCCCAACTTCTGAATATCCTTATCAGCCTCAAAGGAGACTATTGGAAGACTACATTTCTCTTAATGCACCACAGACACGCTGGTACCCAGCCTATTGATGTTGTTGTCTTGTTGCATTCACTTATCTTGTTGTTGCTCTGTTGATGCTATCGCTTTGTCTTTGGTAACTCTTGATGTATGAACCAATAAACACCTCGAATTAAAAGTATGATTTTATTTCTCCAAACTTTTTTATTTCTTTTATTTTTGAAATATTCCCGAAGATATATTCCCTAAGTTTAACTTTGGCTATGTGAAGGTCCTATCGATGGCTTTCGTTATCAGAACGCTGCGGTCATACGAGTCGGTCGGCTGGCACCATGCATTTCCTTCCTCGCAGGTGAGCTGTCACGTTCCAAGCATCGTATCCTATCAACCCACTAGTTTTCCAAGTGTGCGAAACAAAACTTTACGCGTTGAACGGGTCAATATTTGCCGTCGTCCAAGTTACCAAAGACCAGCGACCTCCTCATTATCATATGAGGTCAAGTGAAACAAATCAAATCAGCATAGCCTTTCATTTATACATCTTTTAGGCATTCGTGTGACCTTTGGTGATGTGATTGCCACTTGGATTAGGTGGGGCTTGTCATTGACACGTAAGTGCCTCGTTATTCAAGGCACCTCAGAAGCCCAAGTGACTTTTGTTTGCATGATCTTCAAACATGGAGATCTAGCTCCAAATCTTAGTACAGGAGTGCACCATGTGACTCTATAGACATATATACCAACTAACAATGGCAGTGATGGTGGGAATGAGTTCATTATTTGCATTCTCATGGAGATTGTCCAAAGTTGCAAGACTACCCGTTTGGCAGAGTTTTTGGGGGCCAGAAAGTAGTATTTGATCCTCCAAAAGCACTTGTAGATGATATTTAAGCATAGAAAGTGCATCTTTTGTGGTTGAAAAATTCTATTGAAGAAAAAATATCTACTTCAAGTTGATACATCAATAAAATAGAAATGATAGAAAGTGCATCGATCATTAAATATATAAACATGTGATTGAAAGATTGCGTGAGCAAAATCCAAGTGCATATGCACTATCTATACTTTTAGCGGCCACATTCATGTGATCTCCATGCTTGTAAAAGATAGAGCATATGAAATTTCTCTTTCACATGTTAGTCTAATTATAGTTTAATTGAATCATAACTGCTCCACTTTTGAGTTTATGCACTGCCTCCATTTCCTAGATGGTGACCGTTGCCATGTGCATGTGTATGTTTACGAGTTCCAAAAAGCATATTTACCCTTTTTACCAATCTAGTTTCTAAGGTGGAACTTTCCTTTCCATTTCGATTGAACCTTTTGTTATTATTAAAATGTCACTACCATATAAACCAAAATACTTGAAGATATTTAAGACAAAATGCCTTCGAAAATTAAGAACCTTGTGATTAACATAATTTTCTTCTACTTTTCTAGTGATAATAGACACGGGTACGTGTTTCAATGGCATGTAGCATTTGGTTTACCCATCTGACTTTTTTAAATGAATTATGACTAATAGATGCATCTTGTTTTATGGCCTTCCACATGCTAAAGCTGCAAATATTTGTGGAACTTTTTTTAAATATTATTAGTCATCATAGTTCATTTATCTGACCAACTCATAACTATCCAACCTACTCTCACCAACTAGATCAACTAAGCTGTCTTTTTTATTTTTTTTTTATTTTTGTGAACAAGCTGGTTTTGGTGTTAATACACAGCAATTTAAAAGAAACCAATTTTGTAAAAGCATGTTAAATGAGTATTGGCTTGGACAAACAATAGTTTTTCTATTATTCATAAGTGTTTATCTTTTCACTCTCATAAAAGAACCATTATAATTTTCTAACTGCAAATTAAAAATACAATTCTATCTGGATAGAAAATTCTTAATTTGCTATAGATTGCACAGTAAGCATTTATATATATGGATTGCGTTCTTTTTTCCTTTTTCTTTCCTTAGTGCTTCCGATTATAGATTAATCACATCATGCCATAAATCATTGTTCTGTCCATTGCACATATTAGGGAGATTGTTAAGGCGACGAATGTTCCTTTTGGATCGTAGATAATAGTGAAAATTAGACGCACGCATTCCACTCCCATGCCTTGCACATGAAGATAGTTCTCAATTTTGCAAATGGTACCGATTCCTAGCATAAAGGGTGTCATACAGGAGTTGCTCCTAATATATTAAAATATTATGGTTTGCCTGTTATAAGTTGAGAACATATCTTTCAGCTTTTTTTTTCCCCGACAATAGTGCTTATATTTTTTAATATTATTAAATTTTTTTAAAATGGTATAAGGGTCTGTAGATAGGGGTGAAAATAGTATGGATATTATCCGTCTAGACCTATTTCATTCCAAATTAATCCGGATATGGATAGAAATTTGAGAATCTGACTAATATCCGCATCCATATCCATATTCGTTAAAAAAAATAGATATGGATATGGATAGACAACTATCCGATATGAATCCAAATATCCAAATCACATGCAATCCTATATAATTTTATATAGCATTTATTAATTTTTTAAAAAAATATACAACTATATAAATATCTTATCAACTCACTTTATTATCTATTTAGTAATATTTTCGATTCTGGAGTTATAAAATTTAATTATCTAAGTTATATTCATCATTATATCCATACTTACAGTATCCTAATTATATCTGTATTTATTTAAAATAAATATGGATATGAATTTTTGTATTCAAATAATATTCATATCCGTATTTGTATTCGTCAAACAAAACAAATATGAATATGAATATATTGATATTCGATCTGTATCCGATCCGATTTCAACTCTATCTATAGAAAATAAACTACGTAACAAGAGGTAGTCCTTTTCTAATATGTTTAACTTTTCAAATCCTAATGAATATGGGATTCGATTTCAAATTGCTTCCAAGTATTAAGAACTCTACCAACTTGATAAGCTGGTGCAAGTTGGGTTATTGGATGGTTTAGCCCGCCCATTTGCATAAATCTAGTATATAAAAATTATAGTCTTAAAAAAAATCTAACATACTAATGGATTTTTTTTTTTTGAAAAAAAAAAATTATGAATGAAGATAGTTAAAGTAGAAATTCTATCCTAAGAATTCATAATATTCGTTTTGAATAATGACCCCTTAGAAATATGTTTAATAAGTTTGAATATACACATCAAGCTTCTTAAGACAATCATTCGCAAATCTCCATAAAGGACCATCTCACATCCATGATTAACATATAGCTGTGCATGAGTTAATGGCCATTCACAAATATACTTGCTGCATTTGGTGTAAGTTTGACGTTTTTCCTACAACAACAAAAAAAAAAAATATGCTTAATATAATACTATAAGATGCAGTTTGATGAGTAGTCTTATATTTGATTAGTGACGAATTGATGAGATTCATAATATTAGCCTAACCAAGGATTTAAATTTTGTAGGATAGTGCGCCATAACTAGTTTCTCAATATAACGGAATGTCTTTCCATCTCGTCCCATCTTATAGCACCATCCTAATCAAGCATTTCTTTTAAATATCCTTAATCTTTCTTACTTTTTTTTTCCTTTATTTCTTTCTTTTCATTTGCTTTTTTTTTTCTTTCTTTTTTTCATTCTTATTTTTTTTTCCCTTCTTTCTTCACTTTTTTTTTTCTTTTTTTTTTTTTGTTCTTCTTCCTTCCTTCGTTCTTTCCTCCTCCTTTTCATGCATGGCTAGGTTCAAACTCTTATGCTATTTTGATTCTTTTTATTTACAAGAATGAGATTAGACAATCATGACATCCTTATCCTATTGAGATGGCTTATATTCCTACTCGAAGAAATTTACCTTATGTTAGGTGGAGACCCTCCGATATTTAAGTCAGAGGAAGTTGGTGAACAGTAACTTTGATTGTATGAAGTAGTAGAACTTTGACCCCAAAGTTGGCTTACCTGTACTGTCCACTTACCTCTTCTTTTTATAGATGATTCTGGTGTAATCGTCGAGCACGTGATCTCGCTTTTTATGGCGTTAAATTGTCGGACCATAAATATAGAATTAGTGGGGCATTACTTTCCTTTAATAGCTGCAACACGTAGTCAATAACTGTTTGTGACGGTTATAGTATGTTGAGCAGATTGCCGACCGTACGTCGGTATAACCGACTTTATGTCGGCAGAATTTATAAGCGACCGTCGGCTATTAGTTCTGTCATGCCGATGCATACCGACGGTCTAAGTTGTCTGCTATCGATCGGTGATAATCGAATACTAGTCGGTCAACTGATCTTAATTGATTAACCGACAGTAGGTCGGCGCAATTAGTTCGGTCAGTCAATAAAAAATCAGAACTATCTATTCAGCCGATGCATAGTCAGAGTCGTAGTGACCAAAGTCAGAGGTCGGTCGGTTTATCCCAATAGTTACCTCCCACTCTCAAGTCCAAAGTGAGCCGACATGTAAATTGCCACGTGATTTATCACGTTGGACGAAGAGAGTTCTATCACATCGAGTCTCGATTTTGATGTCATTTTCTTCAAGATATAGATGATCGGCTAGTTTGTCGTGTCTGCAGGTACAGTCATCTGTCACACTGATTGATCAATTCGGTATCAGTTGTCAGTGTCAGGCATCATTTCAAAAAGTCGATTTGGCATCAGACGATATGATTTTGACAAGTAGATTTGTGCCACATGTCCCAATATTATTGGGTCGGAGTTATTCATGCGGATAGAGGTGACGTGGCTAGATCTTGGGCAGGTGAGTCGAACCGTCCGATCAATAGTTGATCCAGATATTGCCATTTATCGTCATTTGGTCGATCTTCGATTTAACCACCTTCATCTCAGCTATTGAGGGATCTTATATATAGGATCACCCAGCCAATTTTTACTTTTTACTGTCTTTGGTGTAGGAACTCTGCCGGATTGTTGACCCAATGTTCGAGATTATCGCTCCCAACTTTCAGATCAAGTTCATTTTTCTTTTTGAGTTCTTTCCTATAGAATTCTCGTCTTCTTTAGAGTCACTCTTATGGCTAGGACTTCTTCTTCTCGAGACGATCGATCGAATTTGATGTCCTATTCCAAATGCCCCCCAAATATATATTTAATGCCAGGGTTTACTTTCCTTCAATATAACTTGGCATAGGAGCATATAAAATAGCAAAATAAGATAGCTAACCTAATATCTGCACATAAATTATCCTTGGAGATGTCGAGAAGATGAATGTTTAGCTCAGAGGGAGCCTGATTGGGGTGGTGAGCCATGATGAATTTGGACTCACCCAAAGCTACATATTGACTGGGGCTTGGCCGACATCGGAGAAACCCGCCACAAGCAAGTTGACGAACTGCACAAACAACAAAACAAGTCACGAGCCCACCACGCGTAACATACTATTTCGAAAGACCATACTGACCTTCCCGCCTGCTATAAAACTCCCCACCCCCGCCCAGTCCATCCCGTGCCCCAGTTCCCCCTCCCCTGCATATCCCTCTCTTTGCCAACTCCTCACTCTTCCTTCTTCTCCCACCAACTCTTTACTGCTACCAATTACTTCAGTAGTAGTTGTGCTAAAGAGTCCCCAGGAAGAAAAAGGAAATCAGATGGCCGGGTTGCCAGCGACCAACGCCGAGGGCGAGACCCTCTCGGACGCTTGGGACTGCAAGGGCCGCCCCGCCGTCCGATCCCAGACCGGAGGTTGGACCAGCGCCGCCATGATCCTAGGTCCTGCCCCCCTCTTATCTTCTTCTTGTTGTTTCCTCCCTCTCCGTTTCTTTAGTACTTAAAAGAACAAATGTTATAATAAAAAAAAGGGGTGGAGCTGTGCGAGAGGCTGACGACGCTAGGAATCGCCGTAAACCTGGTAACCTACCTGACCGGTACCATGCACCTTGGCAATGCCACCTCCGCCAACATCGTCACCAACTTCCTCGGTACTTCCTTCATGCTCTGCCTCCTCGGTGGCTTCCTCGCCGACTCCTTCCTCGGCCGGTAAACATCCCCCTTCGATTAATCCACCACTCATCCTTACCACTCTGGGTTTTCTCCTACCGGTTTTTTTGTGATGTTAATTTTTCGCTCCAATAATATGTATAACCAGGTACCTCACCATCGCCATCTTCACCGCAGTCCAAGCTCTGGTAAACATTTTTCACCTTGCTAGCACGATCATATCTTGTTTCGTTTTAATATTATACGATAAAATATATGAATATAAATCTGAATTCATTAACTGAAGGGGATTACCATTCTGACGATCTCGACGGTGGCGCCGGGGCTGAGGCCGCCGGCCTGCGCGGACCCGTCGGCCGGCGGGTGCGTGCAGGCGAAAGGGGCCCAGCTTGGGGTGCTCTACCTGGCTCTGAATCTAACGGCGTTGGGGACGGGAGGGCTCAAGTCGAGCGTGTCCGGGTTCGGATCGGATCAGTTCGACGAGTCCGACCGGGGCGAGAAACGGCAGATGATGCGCTTCTTCAGCTGGTTCTTCTTCTTCATCAGCCTCGGCTCGCTGCTGGCCGTGACCGTCCTGGTGTACATCCAGGACTACGTCGGCCGGGAGTGGGGCTACGGCATCTGCGCCGCCGCCATCGTGTCGGGGCTGGCGGTGTTCCTCGCCGGCACCACCCGGTACCGGTTCAAGAAGCTGGTGGGGAGCCCCCTGACCCAGATCGCCGCCGTGGTGGTGGCGGCGTGGAGGAAGAGGGCCCTGGACTTGCCCTCTGATCTCTCCCTTCTCCATGACGTGGGCGCTGCTGACAAAGCCGACGACAGGGGAAGCAGAAGCTGCCCCACAGCAAGCAATTCCGGTAATTAATTAATTAATTCTTTCGCTTAATTTATCCCATTAGCTCGCAGCTGACTGTGCTCGAGGGTCGGTTGCCCGCTGCTCGCTTGGGCTTGGGGAAGTTTCCGCTGGACATGCTATCGCTTTCTTTGCCTCGAGACGCGTGTCGCTGCTCGTTTATTGGTCCTCTCCTTGAAGGGGGGCACGCATCTGGAGGCAGATGACCATGTGTCACCAACCAGATGGCCAGCGGAAACTGATGCATCCCAGGCCGTAGGAAATGGGTGACCAAACCCAAATGACTAAAAAAATAAAAAGTAGGCGAAATTTTCTATCCATTTTGAATGGACCTCTGCTTCTGAATTTTATGTGGACAAAGTTTTAAATAAATTTTCATGCAATATATGATGCTAAAGTCTCCTGAACGGCCAGCGGGTGTTGCTCTGCACCATGCACGTCCTTTTTTTTTTTTTTTTTTTTTTTTTTTGGGTTGCGTGTTCTTATTAGTGTTTTTGTGGCTAGCTCATGCTTATCTATCAATGAGAAGTCCCGACTAGTTCACATGTATGATACCGATATTTGGAGGTTGGACAGCCAAGGGTTTGTTGCCTTTGATGGATACTACCTAATTAATGAACCAATTTTCATGGATAGAGAATATAGGGTCTGCATGAAATTAAGGTGGGACCGTACATTTCTACAATTCCGCCTTGATAAATCCTATTAGAGATGGCTTGTGGATCCCGTGCCATCAAGCAAGAAGTCTCATCACATTAGAAGGGAATCTCACGCTCGCTATACATTTTAGATGAAGAATCTAAAAGGATCCTTAATAATTGAGCTTGAATAGTGTGGTTGCTAGGTGTGACAAGCCAATTATGTATCAATGCAAAAGCTTATTGAGGTATGAATACATGTGATGGACCAATTTGCTTATGTATTGGTCCACTATTCTACGCTAAACAACGAAGCTATGCCCCATAGTTTCCAAAAAAGGGCTGGTTTTGCAATCAAACGCACCAGCAACGCTATGAAGTGTACCTTAATGATTTCACTTTTTCCCCTGGCATCTAGATAGAGAGCGTGGTTGGTGAGGGGAACAACCTAACAACACAGGATTGCTAAACCCACCCACATCGTTCAGATTGTATTTTTCATGTAGAAAAATTAATTAATCTTTTTCATGACATCAATCATTGATTATATTTTGCACATATTTTAAAGTATTATAAACTCTTTCATTCATCTGCGATCGTAAAGCGATTATTCCATAACGCAATAGTGATTCACACGAAGGAAGGTGAAGCCTTCTTTCATGCGAAAGATACAGCCCGTCTGTCCCTGTATCGGCTTTGACTGCCGGTGGGCGTCATCCCACGTTCTAAACATTTTCTTCCATGTATCATAGGGGAGACCCCTGAAGTATATGTGGTCCTTTTGCCTTCCATATAAATTCCTGTTATCAAGATAATTCAGTATTATTCAGAATTATCCTGCAATCAAGAGTTTGACTGCTGTCAGAGATGACATGCAGGCACAACCGATTGCAATTCGTGAAATATAAGTTTGATATCTGTCACGGGGAGGCATAATCCAACAACCATCTCTGTATTCGGAACGCTTGTTCCTGTTTGACCTGAGAGAGTCCAAGTGGGGTAGATGATCGACAATTGCCTCAATGCTTGTCATTATCACAGGCCCACATGGTCGCGAGTTCTAGGAGATCACCTGGGAGCTTCACCTCAACTTCTGCCCCACCAATGGAAAGGGAGAGGGACTAAATAAAAAAGAAGAAGATTCTCCACTTATTGAAGCCCTTAGAAATGTGTTTAGGCTGGTTAATACTATATGGCCAGATCCTTTTGGATCGGACGTTGGTATCTGAACGAACAGGAAACGGTAAAGAGTGGGAACTAGGAAGACAGGTGGATAGGTTATGGCCAGACATTTTTGGAGCAGTTGATATTTGAAAACAATCTGGAAGCTTTTATTGAGAGCTTTGTACGTGCGTAACACGTGCCACGAAAGGGAATTGCCAAAGAGTTGGGACTCGGAAGACAAGGGACTGGGCCATTGCGTACTCGAGGGTAAAGATGGTTGGGTGGCTTTTTTTGGCCCTTTGAGGAGGAAAAGCCACCGGTTGAGCCCACTTTCCAAAAAACTGGTGGTGTAGCAGTTGGCCCTGATGCGGTGTTGGTGTGCTTTCTTTGAATCCCACCCCTCTTCAAGTTTCCATTTATGTCCTTCTCTATTTGATCCTTTTCTGCGCTCTGAAGTGAGAGGTGGGGGGGGGGGTTGAAAGCGAGAGGTAGTCCGATTGCAGTAGAAACCGAACAGACGCGGACAAGGTAGAATATTGAAACGCGTCACGGGACGCATTCAAAACAATAAGTCACGCCCAAGTCCAATTGCTTTTGTGATTTCCAACCAACGCTAATTCTTTACCACCAAATAATACACCCTAAAACAAGCAATGTGTGGAACCAAGATTAATGATTGTAGAGAAATTTTCGCCTTTTATGTCGTTGAGTTGATTGCTTGCATTTGTAAAAGAAAGGCGACGGACTTGCAACTTGCACCATAAGCTGCCACTTTTTTCTGAATTGTAGCGATGCCATCTTATCCTGTGATAAGAAACATTTAAAAGCAAGATTTTTTCTTCTCTGTCGCGGCTTTCCTTGCACCAATCCACTGCCATATAGGACAAGCAACCGAGTGAGAAATGTAGCGATGATTGGTAATCTTTTTTTTTTTTTGGCCCGATAGATGTGGACTAAAACATCATCACATGCTAAACAAGATACAGCCATAAGCATTGCATAGGTAAGAAGAAAAAGATATGGTTGAAAACTGGATGACCAAATATTTGGTTCTGCGTAAAGAAGCGTAGCACACGCTATGATATATTAGGTTCAACAATTAAAGATTCTAGTGTGCTCCTGTTTCTGATGTGGCAGGCAGATATTGGTGGTATGCATAGGAGGTGGGACCATTTATGGGGTACCATATCAATGTTAAAACCTAACGAAAGGTAAATATGTTGAATTCCATTACATTCCTTGAGGCTAGCTCGTGAACCTTTTTCTTTTGTCTGTTCTTAGTCCTCTTGGATGAAAGCCAAGTTTGTGGGAAGCTACCTGCTTCCTCCTTTTCCATAAAAGAGAAAGCCAAGTTCGTCAATGCAGCTGACTTTCATGTGAATTGAAGAAATTGATTTAATTCACGCGTCAGGCATGATGCCACATTTACAAGTAGATTAACTTTAGAGACTATAAATACACTAATATTTTAAGCATTATGGCATGGCCGCATAGTTTTGCTGAATTTTTTTTTTGGTAGATCAATAAAAAACGAAAAAAACTGAAACGCAACTAAAACTTCAACCAGTGAGCAGTCAAACGATTTGCCTCAACAAGTAAAGTTTCATAGACTCTGCCTTCTTTCCAGCTCCAACGACTGGTGCTGTCATTCTGTCATCTTATTAACTACTACTTTCAGTTGCTTGGACCGGGCAGCGATCATCGAGGACCCGGCCGTCGAGCAGAGCAAGTGGCGACTGTCTACGCTGACCGACGTGGAGGAGGTGAAGCAGGTGATCCGATGCTGCCGGTGTGGGCCACCACCATCATGTTCTGGACCGTCTACGCCCAGATGACCACCTTCTCGGTCTCCCAGGCCACCACGATGGACCGCCACATCGGCCCCTCCTTCCAGATCCCAGCCGGCTCCCTCACCGTCTTCTTTGTCGGCTCCATCCTCCTCATGGTTCCCATCTACGACCGCGTCGTCGTCCCCGCCGCCCGCCGCCTCACCGGCAACCCGCAGGGCCTCACCCCGCTCCAGCGCATCGCCGTCGGCCTCACCCTCTCCATCTTCGCCATGGCGGCCGCCGCGCTCACGGAGCTCAAGCGCCTCCACGCGGCCTCCGCGGTCGATGCGGGGTCGACGGTGCCGCTGAGCGTGTTCTGGCTGGTGCCGCAGTTCTTCTTCACGGGCGCCGGGGAGGCCTTCACCTACATCGGCCAGCTGGATTTCTTCTTGAGGGAGTGTCCCAAGGGGATGAAGACCATGAGCACCGGGCTGTTCCTCAGCACTCTATCCTTGGGTTTCTTTTTTAGCTCCGCTCTGGTGACTATTGTCGACAAGGTGACTGGGGAGACCGGGAGGGGGGCCTGGCTGCCGGACAATCTGAACCAAGGGAGGCTCTACGACTTCTACTGGCTCCTGGCGGCGCTGAGCGTGCTCAATTTAGGGCTTTTCTTGCTATCCGCCAAGGGGTATGTTTATAAGGAGAAGAGGATGGCGTCGGGGGAGCAGGGGAGCGTGGTCGCGGTGGAGCTGGCGGACGAGGCGTGCTGCCATGCTTGAGCTGCTTCTTTCTTTTCAACTGCAGCCAAGTGTACGTAATATAGTTTGTCTCGTGTTGAGGTAACGGATAGTTTGAGTTTGGATCTCTCCCTTCCTTATTGGGATGCATCCTAGCTGTGTAAAACTGAACCAATCGATGTGTCTGCTGGCGCTTCGGTTCTCTTCTTCTCAGTGGAAAATTTCCTCCACGAGCATAAGATATGAGAAAAAGTGCCTGAAATGTGGCATGAGTGGTACTAATTAATAGGGATAACTTCGCCACAGAATCACTGATGCATGGTTTCATCACTAGAAAATCACATTTCTGGTCAGAATATTATCTTGGTAAAAGAAAAATGCAATAAGAAAAAAACAAACCTTTGGGCCTCGCAAGGTCTTATGGATCGTATTAGACTATAATAATTAGCACTGCATGCACTGGGTTGGGATTTAACTTGGCATTATGTTGTTTGGCATTCAGCGTCTCTCGAGTTTGGAAGGCCTTTAGTTGGGTCAGGCCAGCTAGCCATTTACGATTCACCGATTTGAACTGGGATCGCTATGATTTATGAGCATGGATGATGGTTCTACAAGTTTGGCCCAGCATTTTCTTTTTCTTTTTTTTTTTTTAAAAAAGCCTGGCAAGATCCATTAGAATTCATCGAAATGGTGAACTGCAGTAGAGTGAACCATCATCCAGGTTGCAAATGCTGATCAACCTGCAGGGACATCACCAATAGAATTAATTGGCATCCTAAACCTAGTCTAACAATTTGTTAGCCGGAACATCGATTGATAATAAGTGTAGATATCTTGATTTTGCTAGCAAAAAGAATCTATAAGATATTTGAATATATGTTAACTAAACCATGTGCACACCTGACCCAAATTTTCTCTAAGTCACCTTTTGACGTAAAAAAGATAAGATCCGAAATTTACTACTTCCAAATTCTCATTCAAATGATCGAATGCATTAGCGCATTAGGGTTACTGAAACGGTCATCTTTCCGATTCTTTAGGAAAGCGACCCAAATCAGGCTTACGTACGTGAGAATAGCCTACCAACATTGCTTTGGTCCAAAGGACCAAGCCCATGTCATCATGCTAGAACATAATGTCACAAGACAAAGAAGAAAGCTGTGAAAGTTACTTCCAGTGTGGGAACAAGTGCAATTCATAGGCAAACTTTAGAAATTGGTCTGTGGCCCACGATCCTTTCTAGATGCACTAGAAAGCTACTTTCCTGAGTCATGAATCCTAAAATTCCAAACTTGCATTGGAATTAATGTTATACCACTATGGCATGCTCAGTCGGCATCCACGCAATCAAGGATCATGGTATAGATGTTACATGCCAAGAATATAGCTTCAGTTCATTTTGACGTAATAATACCCGTATGGTTCAACAAAACTAAATAATAGTATTGTTGACAGGTTAGCTTACAAGAAGTAATAAGAAAGAATTTGGAGCAACCATGTCTTTAACTATAGAGCTTGTGTATGTCTTTAACCATGGCTTTGGTGCGAATCGCGTGGCATGAGGAGTTTGTTTCTTTCAGGTGGCACCGCCAGATTGTCCATGTGTGCATCTTTGAGATTTTAACATGCATGTTACAATATCTAGACTCCATCTGATATAAAAAAAAATATTTGGTTGTCTGTGAGCATATCCAAACTTAGTACGAGTTTGAAAAAGGAACTAAACTGACCGTTACGGATCAGTTCCGTCCGTGCATTGAGATTCATGTCCGTTCCCTTTCCATCTTGATCGCTGGCAGCCGGTCTCTGATCAATTGGTGTCGGCGCCGGTGTGAATGACGAGCAATCTAGAGAATCATCACGAGGTCTCATCGATAAGAGTTCAACTGAAAGACAGTTGGAAGCAAACGGTGCAAGAACGTACCATCTGGGTTTCACCAAATCTGTCATCGGCAGAGGTGGCGGAGCATGTTAGGTGATTCCCGAAGATGATCAAGCTTCAGAAGGAGGTCGTGAGGGGATTATCTGAAGCCTGGGCAGCTTCGGCTGTCTTAATGAGAAGCCTGGGTTGAAGGGTGGCGCCGTAGATGGTCGCTCATGATTTCTGGTCCAGGCGGGGGTGAAAGGAGATGTTATGGCCTACAGCTTGGAGCTAGGCCATCTACTTCTGCGGTTTGAGATGGTTGGGGAGAAAGAGCTTGTTCTTGGCCGGTCGTAGGTTGTGGCCAGTCAGGCATTGGCCGTGGAGCCCTAGCGGCCCGCTTTTTCCAACGGAGGGGGCCGTTTGGTTAGCCTTGGTGTGGGTTAGGCTGCCGTGGTTCCATTGGAGTTTTGGGGGTGGAGGCACTTCAGGAGATCTTGAGGCTGGTGGGAGAGTTGGTGGCGGTGGACGAGTGGATGGTGGAGCAGCGGTGATTGGGCTTCCACGGGCCAACATCAAGATCGATCTCTCCTAACCGCTGCTACCAGGGGTGTTGATCGAGGGGATGGAGGGGTCTTTTTGGTAGAGATTCATCTTCAAGAATCTTGATGGGGTGTGCCTTCGCTATGGGTGCTTCCATGATCCGATGACATCTTGTCCAGCAGAGGGGAAAGGCGGTGAGTTGGGCCCAGAGAATGTGACCCGAGATGGAGGGGAGGAGGCGGTGGCTATGAATGACGGGTGGGGGCTAGGGCCCTAGCTGGTGGCTGTTCACCAATGGCTACCTGGGCCGGAGATATCGACCGAGTGGGGGAAAAAGAAGGCTGAGTCGACTCAGCACATCGAGTCGGGTTTTGGGCCAGGTCAATGTGAGAAGGCATCCACTCAGATGGATTCAAACCATGTCGACTCACTAGGTGGAACCAATGGCTGGATCAAGCCAGTGAAGATCGCACAGTGGTGATCGCCCCTCCGATTTACGTCCAGATCAACGGTGGGATTCGAGACTGGATGCACCAAGATTGGTGTTAAGAAGGGTTCGGACTTGGGCTGAGGCGTTAATTGGCCTGCCAACAGGTTCTCTCCACTAGCAGCGGGCTGGGATGCGCGCTGGCCTATCCGTGGGTGTGAAGGCAGGCAGGGCTTGCAGGGGCTCGGGACCAGGCTTGACCCAGCCCAAGCGCACCCGGTCCTCTGAGTTTGACATGGACCGAGCACCTGAAAGGCCCATGTCACAGAATGGTAATGGTAGGGCCCAGGAAAGAAAAATAGTATCAAAGGCAAGACAATAGCCCTATCGGAGATTCAATCAGAGGTGATTGCTTGTTCAGGGGGTTTCAGGGTGTTCGTTTTCTCAGCAAGGCCCCAAAGGGAGGGAGAGACTGCTCCACCTCAGTTTGAGGAGCCAGGGAGTGACTCAGGCATCCCAACCCTTACAGGGCACTTTGAGCAAGGGCCAATGCCTCAGATGGAGTAGGACCTCAGGGGTGAGGATCCTGTGGATATGAATGCATCGATGGGTGGTTTGATCAGGGATCATGGTGAGGTAGTGGCATAGCTGAGACAGTCCATCCAGAGAGCTAGAGAGGGTCCATCTGCCATGGACTCATCGACAGCAGGGCTGAAGGCAGACTTTCCAACTGAGGAGAGTTCTAGTGCAGATCTCCTTCCTCTTCAGTCATCACCATGAGGGTGCAGATTTGGAACACCCGAGGGGCGAGGAAGCCCTCTTTTTGGGCGACGCTAAGCAGAATTATCCAACAACATTGGCCTGACATCTATGTTCTTCTTGAGACTTGACTTTCGGAGATGAGCCTTGCCTGTGCTAGACGGTGAATCCTTGCGGCGTGGAACTCATATACTATTGAGTCTAGGGGCCTATCAGGAGGGATCCTGATGATGTAGAGACATGGCTTGATCAGGGTGTGGGCACTTTTCACAGATGCGAGCAACATGTGGCTTTAGTTATCTCAGAACAGATCAGAGGCTTGTGGCTACTATTTGGCATATATGCGACTACCGAGTATAGGAAGCTGAGGGTGCTCTAGTTTGAGATTTTCAAGATGGTGTTGTAAGGCTTGCCGTCTCTTATCGCTGGGGACTCGAATTGCATTATAGGACCCCACGAGAAGATGGGCAACAGACAGCATGTGGACTGCATTAATTCCAAAAAATTCAGACAGTTTATATGAGAACCCGATTAAACTGGATTACTCTGGGCCCAGATTTATCTGATGCAACAATCATCGGGGGGCGGCCAAAGTTTGGGAGAGGATTGATCGTACCCTTGCCACCGCCGACTGGCTCTAGTGTTTTCTTGGGCACTAGGTTCCGCATTTGTCAAAGATTGCCTCTGACCATTGTCCGCTAGCTTTTGTCACCACTGATGGCCCTCATATGCCTAGGGCTCCTTTCAAATTCGAAAGGTTCTGGACCTTCTATCCTAGATCGTGGGAGCTGATCAGTGAGGTGTGGAGAATGCCGATTCATGAAGACGTGAGATATCTAATGACTCGGAGGTTGGAGTTGGTGAGACGTAAGTTCATTCGGTGGAACCGTCTCGAGATCGATGATCTTACTAGGCAAATTGAGAGGGTAGAGGCAGACATTGTGGACCTACAGATGAGAGAAGATCATGAGGGGGGGCTTCAGGAGTCTGATCTGAGGGAGCTTCATCACCAACTCTCGATGCACCATTCTTTGCTGAGATAACAGGAGATGATGCGAGGCAGAAATCTAGGATCCAGTGGATCAAAGAAGGTGACCGCAGCACTAGATTCTTCCTCCAGTCGATGATGATCTGGAGGTCTACCAACCAAATCAGGTAGCTGAGAGGAAGCGATGGCGCAGTGGTGGAGGATAGCGGGGATGTTAAAAGGCTGATCACCCAGTTCTTCAGATCATGCTGGATGATGGCACTTGGTAGGGATTCACCACTTCGAGGGCCCAGCTTGTGACCCATATCTCCAATCAAGAGAATAAGGCCTTGACTCACCCGGTGTCCATTGAGGAGGTGCAAGGTGCTCTCTGATCCCTTGAGGAGGACAAGGCCTCGAGGTCGGATGGATTTTCACCCCTTTTCTTCCATCGTTACTAGCCCATAGTTGGAGCTGAGGTGGTGGAGGTGGTGCAATGGATCTTCAACTTTAGAGGCATATCGAAGGAGTGGAAGAAGATGCTGGTTATCCTCATCTCGAAGCAGCCTGATGCGTCTGCTTTGAAGCATTTCAAACCAATCAACCTCTGTACCACCCTTTACAAGGTGTGTGCGAGAATTCTAGTCGGACGATTGAAATCGATTATACTTTGGCTGATCTATCCTGAGCAGGATTGTCTTTATCAGTGGCCGCAGCATTACCGACAATATCCTCCTTGCCCAAGAGTTCATGCATGATCTACGGCAGACATCTATCCAACGTAGCCTGATGGTGATCAAGTTAGATATAGAGCATGCCTGTGACCAGATGAGTTGGTGCTTTCTATAATGAACGATGTAGGAGCTTGGCTTCTAAGATAGGTGGATCGATTGGATCATGAATTGTGTGGAGACTCTGAGCTTTGCGATTCTGATAAATGATGCACTAACAGATTTCTTTCACTCAACGATCGAACTTCACCAAGGTTGCCCTCTCTCCTTCTATTTGTTTATCTTATGTGCTAATACTTTATCTCGAATGCTGAGAGCAGTAGCCCAAGGGTCGTAGCTGGAGCCT
Source organism: Elaeis guineensis (assembly GCF_000442705.2). NCBI lineage: Eukaryota > Viridiplantae > Streptophyta > Magnoliopsida > Arecales > Arecaceae > Elaeis > Elaeis guineensis. The sequence goes on from NC_025996.2 coordinate 17,768,722, forward strand.
TACAAACCTACCTCTGGGACTGAGCCACTCTCACATCTCTTTTTTTGCTGATGACTGTCTTCTGATTGACTGGGCCTCCATCTGGAATGCAAGGTATTTTGCTTCCATCATTGAGGCCTATTACTAGGCATCAGACCAGCTAATAAACTTATAGAAGTCCACGATCATCTTTAGCCCCAAGATGAAGATCCAAAGGAAGTAGGCTATCCAGAACAAGCTGGAGATCCAGGAGCAGACAGAAACCCTAGTTTATCTTGGGGTTCCTATGATGGAATGGCATCTTCGGAGGGCTGACTACAGGCATATAGAGCAGCGGATTCAGGATCACCTCAACAACTAGCAAGCCAACGTCCTCTCTATAATAGGCAGGATGACCCTCGTCAGATCTATCTTGAGCTCTACCCCAATCTATCTCCTGATGAATATGGTGGTACCCGTTTCTTGTCTCAAGAGATTGGAGCAGTTTTTCTGCAACTTTCTATGGGGCTCTAGGCATGATGGTCGAGGAGTTCATCTAATGTCTTAAGAGGTAGTCTGTTAGTCTATGTGGGATGGGAGGCTCGGGATTCAATTGCTACTGGATAGGAGAGAAGCTATGATTGCCTAACATACTGTTAGATTTTTTCTCCAGTCTGATTGTCTATAGAGTAAGATGATGAGGTCTTGGTATAGGACATGGAGTTAGGGGTTCCAGATCCAAACTATCCATAGATGCCTTTCATATGAAAGGAGACCTGTGCCCGTGCGCCTACTATGCTTGCCCAAGTCAAATAGTTGATTATGGATGAGGTATTAGTTGAGGTGAACTCGAATATCTGGATCTCTAGCCTTCCACTTTTCAGATGGCCGACATATGTCAGCATGGAGGTGGATGACCATCTATGGGTCTACAAGTTGCTTACCACCGATGGTAGGGCCTAGAGAGTTCTGAAAATCATCCGTCTCCTTGGCGATCCGCTTGCTGATCGAATTCTTGCCATCTCGATGTCTGTCCATCGACACAGGATCTAAGGGTGTGGGGCGATTCATGCTATCCCAAGGCTCCTGTGAGGGATCTTTTCGTAATTAGCGGGACTATGCCATATCGAAGGATCAAGGCTATTTGGATCACTACTACAGAAAAAGACTAAGGCAGCGGTTCGGAACTGCTGTCGTAGCCATAAAAACTATCGTCATAGCCTATGACAGTGGTTTCGTAACTGCTACCACTGTCACCATCACCATAGGTCTATAATAGCGGTTGTTGCAATAGTTACTGCAATCCTTGCCATATATAAGGTATAGCAGCAGTTACTCAACCGCTGCTATAACAAACTATATAGTAGTGATTTTCAAACTGCTGCTATAGATTGGTTATAGTAGCGGTTGGATAACCGCTGCTATAGCTCTCTAAAGCAGTAGTTATCTAATCACTACTATAGCCATCTATAGCAGAACCGCTGCTATAGAGTCTATAGTAGTGATTTCATAACCCCTGCTATATCTTCTATAGCAGTGGTTATAAAACTGCTGCTATATCTTCTATAGCAGCAGTTACAAAACTACTACCATATTTCAAACTATGACAGTGATTTTACAATCGCTGTTATAGATGTACGACAACGATTTATCAACCACTGCCATAGATTTTAGCAGCAGTTGGCAAAGAGCTACGGCAATGGTTGGCTCGGCTACAACAACGGTTGTGCAACCACTGCCATAGCCTGTTGACCAATAAAAAAAATTAAAATTATTATTTTTTATCTTTTTTTATCTGATAGACGCTGTTCAATATATAATTATTCAGATTAAAACTTATAAGAACCAAAAATTTTACATAAAACTCAATAACAAGCATAATATTTCTCAAATACTCAAATTGTATTACCATATTTCTCAAATAAAAATAAAATACATCAAAAATCAGACAAATCAAAATCCTCCTCTTCAAGAATCTCGTCATCATCGGGAGGGATTGTAGTAGGAGCGGGAGGGGCTGTAGCAGGAACTGGAGGGGTTGGAGCAGAAATGCTAGCCAACATATTCTGAATACTCAAAAAATTTGCTCTAAGATGAGCGGACAGCTATGTCACCATAGCAAACATGATGCTCTATAGCTAAGATATGTGCTCCTTAGCTTGAGATGCGTGCTCTTGAGCCTGAGCTACCTGCACCAAAGCCTTATTAAGTTGCTCTCGACTGATGACCCTAGAAGCATGTGAGGAGACGTTCACCTGAGATCACTAGCTCATCGACATATGTCCGAGCCTGCAATAAATTCTCCCAGAGTGCTCAGGTCCCAAGACCTGAGACAGATGGTCATGGAGGCCAGAGGTGTCCAGGCCCTCACTTGCAAGCGCATCTAACTATTCCTGTAATTGCAAATTCAAATAAAATATCATAAGAAATACTATAATACTAATCATACTTCAGTTATTACTTACAAAATCCTTCCAATCGTGGTGTTCATCGATCTACCTTTTTGTCCGTATGACTCAATCAGAAGATGGTGCTAAATTGGACATCATCTCCTCTCTCGTTAGCTATAACGATCAATCAGTTTGTTAAAAATATGCAAAAATAATAATTCAATAACTTGTAAACTAAAGGGTAAGAATTTATTACCTCTCTATGCACACGACTGGCCATAGACTCACGATCGAGAGTGTGCGTGTACTCTTGAGCAGTCCGATTCTTTCGATTCTGATGAGATGCAATCTAAAAAGTATTTAAATTATATAAGTTAAAATCAAATATAATTGTCAGTGTTATGAAAAATTCATAAGTTATAAATTAAATCTAAAACTCATGGCTCCTCCAATACCTGATCATCCTCTCCCACTGACTCGGAGGACAGTCTTGGATCCAAGAAATAAGCTCCTCCTCTATGTCCCTATGGTGCTCTAGCCACCCTCTGTGGAGCTTGACCTTATAGTTTCGGTATAGCTCCCTAATCTTCTGCAATCGGATATCTGAGCCCTCTTATAATCTGAGAAGTCGTACCTCCTCTGCATAAAGTTATCAGAAATCAGTTATGAAATTATTCTAATCAAACATAATGTAAACATATCACATACATATATATATATTTAAGATATACTTACCCAAATCTCCTCCCACACCTGATCCTTGACACCAGCATCCATCAATCGTCAATCTACGGACAGTACGAGAATGATGTCGGACTGCCTCACAGGCATACTAAAAAAAGAAATACATCTCCCGTGCAGTCTCTCCTACTGACCTTCCCTCCGATTATACTCCACCATAACCTGATGCAGACGGTTCCACACATGCAGCATGCATGTGGGACCGTGAAATATCCTACTAGATGATGCATCTGCAATTAAAATATATTACGAATATATAAGAGTGTGTAATAACTATACAATAAATAAATAAATAAATAATTGACACAATGAAAACTTACTCTTATTGGGATTGTACGATGTGGATGCCAGTAGAGCCTCATCGATGGATGGAGTATGTACCGAAGATACATAGGCTCGCGATGTGGCTGTCGGTGGAGGCTCAGATGTGCCGGTGGGAGGAGTATGTTCCTGTGAAGCTGAAGCCGAAGTCGATATGGAGGTGGATAGAGTATGCATCAGCAGCGGCTCAAATGCCGAGCTCCACGTAGCCCATCGAGGGATGGAGGTGAAAGTTAGATGGCATGGATAGAGATGCACCGTCATTGTGGCCAACAAATGGGAAGACATCATGAACCATTTGTTCCACTTTTTCATCATGTTGATCGTCTCCTTACGGCCTACACTCATCATGTTGATTGCAATAAATTTCATAGCCAGATTTAAAGCCATAAATAGTGAGGTGATCATCTATATCTTGATGAGGTAGTCAAGGTCCACCCATACACTTCTTACAAGGATATTGGATAAGTTCATAGTCTCCGAATTTCTCTATAGTAAAATCAAGAAACTTTTGAAGTTCAGTTTAATATTCTGACGAGAGCCTATTTGACTTCATCCACCCCTTATCCATTATAAAAATGATGATATTGTAATTAAATCATGTATAAAAATAAGACACAACACAATAATATCAAGATAATTTGATAGTAATTGCTTATAATTTGTGCATGCATACCAATGCTTGGAGTTCATAACATCATTACATGAGCAAAAAAAATATGTTATTTCAATTATGACAAGTTGAGAAGGACTAACCAAATATTGCATGAATTATAAATAAATATTTAAGAAATAAAAATATATTAAATATTATTTTTAGATATATAATAAATACATCCTATCATCAACTAATAGGTAAAGATAGGTTCTATCCCATTTAGAAAATATATTAATTCTATAGATCCATTATAGTAATCAAATGATACGCAACAAGGGTCAAAAAATTTTTGACAGTATTTCTCTTTAGTTCTCCCGTGTAGGAAGAATAAAAAGAAAATACTATTAAAATTTTTTTCGAACCCTCAGTATACTGTTTGATTACTGTAATGACCTATAGAATTACTTGTATTTTTCAAACTATCCATAGTGACAATCAATTGACTAATGTATATAATTCTTTCATCCATACAAAAAAAATAAATATACAGATACATTAGAATATATATATATATCAATCAACTGAAGGATCTATCGTTCCATGCAATGCAAATTTTATTAAAATTAATACATAATTAATGCTATCCAACACCTTCCATCGATCTAAGCGTATTGGGCGTGCGAGGGCTAGATGCTTTGGATGCCAGTTGTGATCCGAGTCTCAAGCATATAGGGCACGTCCAGGCTCCGTGTTTGCAATGCTGCCCGACACCCCGCCGGCATGGCACAGAACCCACTGGCACGATCTAGAACCCGTCGATACGGTCTAGAACTTGATGGCTTAGAATCTGATGGTATGGCCCGAAACCCGCAAGTACGGCCCAGAACCCGACATTACGACTGACAACCACCGCATGGCCCAAAACTCATCGACGGGGGTTGTCTTTAAATATTATTATGAAATAATTATAAATATTATTAAAAATATTATAAATAATTATAAATATTATTATGAAATGAAATGAAAAAAAAAAAAAGAAAAGTCATACTTGCGGCTTCAAGGAGGGGGTCACGCAGAGCTACGGGGGTTGTCGGTGGTGGCTCTAGAGGAAAAGGGGTGACGATGGGGTGGGGTGCGGGGCTAAAGGGGGCTGGGGCTGAGAAAAGGGGGAGGCCTAGAGGGAGGGGGGCGACGCTAGAGGGAGGGTGGCGGCCAAAGGGGGTCGAGGCCGAAGGAGGCGGAGCACGGGGAAAAAGGGGGTCAGAGCTGGGGTCGAGGGAGGGGCGCGGCACTAGAGGGAGGGCGGTGGCCAAAAGGGGCCAGGCTGATGAGGGAGGCGGGGCCTAGAGAGCCGGGGTCGAGGGAGGCGAGGCGGAGGGAGGCGGGGCCAAAGTGGGCCGAGGGAGGCGGGGCCAAAAGGGGCCGGCGACGGCACTAGAGAGAGGGGGTGGTGTCGGGCCGGGCCGACGACGGGTGTGGATAGGGTTTTGGATAGAAAGTAGAGAGAGAGGCCAATGCACGAAATAAAAAATAGAGGATTCAGAAGAAATTCACAAATCTATGACAGCGATTTTTGAAAACTACTGCCATAGGTCTATAGCAGCGGTTATCAACCACTGCAATAGATATTTAAGGGCCTTGACAGTCATTTTAAAAATCGCTATAGTATACTTATCGCAGCGGTTACAAAGCAACCGCTGCTATAAGGTCTAAATATAATTTTTTTTATATTTTTCTCTGAATATGGTATAATTTTAAAATTTAAAGTCCATCTTTATCGTTCATTATCTAAATAATTATCGTTAGAGTATCATGATAAAAGATCATCTCGATCCGATAGCCCTAGCTATGTCAATCAATAAAATTCGATATCGACGGTCATGAATGATCGTATGATGATCTTATAGATAGAGACCATCGATAAATCTAAAAATTTACAATGATGATTTTATGATATTTGTAGCATACTATCAAAATTTTACTTCAATCGGACATCATTATCATGATCAATTTAGCATAGGATGATTTTGATCATTAAATAAAAAATGAGTGATCAAAAAGCCAAATGACGTCTGATTATAAGATAATTTTTTAGATAAATAATTTTTCTACTACTCTAATTATTTATACAGTGGTGATTGTAAAATTCAAACTATGCGTATATGAACGATTCAAAACTATATATTCTTAAAGTCCTTAAGTAATTATGGTTGTGCTTTTGTAAGATCTACTTAACATGGATGGTTCATATAGATACGATTTAGATTTTATGATCATCACCATACAAATAATTAAAGTGGTAGTAAAAATTATTTATCTAAAAAATTATTTTATAATCGAATGCCATTTGGTCTTTTGATCACTCATTTTATATTTAACGGTTGAAATAATCTCATGCTAAATTGACCATGATAATGATGTCCAATTGAAATAAAATTTTGATAGTGTATTACAAACATCACCAAGATCATTGTTATAAATTTTTGAACCCATTGATGATCTTTATCTATCAGATCATCATGCAGTTGTTTGTGACCATCAAAATCAAATTTTATTGATCGACATAGCTAGGACTGTCAGATTGAAATAATTTTTTATGACGATACTCTAACGATAATTATTTAATTAATAAATAGTAAAGATAAATTTTAAAATTATATATATTCGGAGAAAAATATAAAAAAATTTATATTTAGACCCTATAGCAGTGGTTGCTTATTAACCGCTGCTATAAATCTATTACAGCAGGTAAGTAACCACTGCCATAATGGTATAGCAGTGGTTATAAGTAACCATATCATAGATTTGAGATATGACTACTGTTGGTGCAAAAATTCACCGGCATCGGAGAAGCTGGAGTCGAGGGAGTCGCGATCGCCGCCAGGACCTGCAAAGAAAGTCTAAACCGAAGTTGGGGGAGCTCCGACAAGACCCTCCGACGCTCAAGTCAGTTCTCTATCTCAACAAGAATGGAGTGCTCGAACAAAAATTTTAGCAGAATTTTGAGATAGAGATTAAGCTTAGAGAATAACGTATCTGGGGGTCCCCTTTTTATAGACGGAGGGCGTAACTGATTGACAGTGACGTCTGTAACCGCCTGGTAGTGGGCCGTTCGGAGCCATGAGGAGTTTGTTACGGAGAGTAGTGGAGTGGAGTCGTGGCCATCGCCGTGGCCTGCCACGTGGAGCCTGTTGTGGAGAGTGGAGTGATGTCCGTTGTCGTGACTTGCCAGAGCATGATGGAGCCGCGTGGGATCCATTGCAGGAAGTGGAGCAGAGTCGTGGCCATTACTGTGGCCTGCCAGGGAATCCAGGCCTGCCGGTCGAAGCTCGGTTGGGGTGTCTGGTGGAGAGGGATAGCTCTCCGTCTGAGAGGAGCTCGGATGTTGCTGGCGAGCCTTCAACCGTTGGGTGCCTTGGGCGCTAGTACTGCAGGCGAAGGTCATCTGCTGTAGAAGCTCGGTCAGGGGCTTTCTGTGGACGAAGTTTGATTTCATGCAGAATTCGACGGAAGATCGACCGGCAGTGGATGTCGGATGGCGCTGGAGAGGTTCACCCGCTGGAGGGGTTCGGCTGCTGGAGCCCATGTGTCGTAGGAGTTCGTCCGGAATCTGTCCGCTACAGAAGTTCAGTCGGAGTCTGGTTCCCGTAGAAGTCCGGATGGGGATCATTTATTGAGGAAGCTCGACCGAAGCCTGCCTGCAATAGAAGTTCGAAAAGAATTCGTTCACAATAGAAGCTCAGATGGAGGCTTACAGTAGAAATCCGACGTGGACCGCTCGTAGTAGAAATTCAAAGTAGACCACTTGTAGTGGTAGCTTGGAGTAGATCGCTTGTAGTAGAAGCTCGGAGTAGATCGCTTGCGATGGAGGCTCGGAGTCCGGCCCTTGTAAGAATTCGGGTGAGGTCTACCTGCAATAAGAGCTCAGGGTGAAGTCCAGCTCCCGTAGGAGCTCAGATGAAATCCAGAAGGTGGTCGACCACCGTAGAAACTTGGATGGAGTCCGTCCGTCGTGGAGATCTGCTGTTGGGAAAGTTCAGCCACTGACGAACTGACGAAGTTCTGGAAGAAATTTAGATTGGAGTCGATCGAATCCTGTTGGAAAAGATCTGGAAGAGGTCCGGAGAACGGTTGACCCTTGTAGGAGGTCGGTCGATAGTAGAATCCAGAGAGCACTTAGAGCAACCTGATAGACGACCGAAGAAGCTTATCGTTGGAGAAGCCCGGGAGATGCAGCAGGAGTTCATCCGTCGGGGGAATCCGATCGACACTTGTGGAAGAAGCTGTGGGAGTTTATCCGTCGACAGAACTTGGGAACATTGCGGAAGCTCGGCCGCTGGAGAGATTCGAAAAGATGTCGCCCAAGGTCGGATGTCGGTAGAGTCTCGAAAGGGTCACTCCTGATACGAACTTCGGCTGGAGGATATTTTATACCCAACACCAGTCCCCCTACTTTCGAGTTCGAGTTTCGAATAAAGGAAGTATAGAAAAATTTTCACAGCCGAAGTTGCTCCCTTGAATTCTGAGTGCGATCGCCTCAGATATCCTGACATTTAATGCACGCATGTCGGAGTCTTTTCAAATCGGAATGATCCGAAGAGACTTTTCAAAATTTTTGCTGGAGCACTGTCCCAAGTGCCACGCAATAATGGCCCCGCCAGCAGTCAACCGTACGCCATGGTGAGTGGAACACATGGCGGGCATTGGTCGGTCTAGGGATATCCGCCGTCATGACTGTGCCAAGCCCTGTTGCCTATTTAAACCCACTCCTTCCCTCCAGGGACTTCACTTCGCCTAAGAGTCCAGTTGGCGCCTTTCTTCTATCTGAGAGTTCTGCCGCCCATCGGCCCCCTTTTCGACCCTAAGCGTTCTTTGCGTCAACCCCCACCATCTCCGCCAGCTCCCCACCTACGTCGGGCCAATCTAGGTTGGTCCCGAAACTTCTCTTGTCATCGTTGTTGTTCCTTCCTCTTCTTGCTTTGTTTATTTAGCTTCCGAGGGTTTATTCGCAATCTTTCTCGATTTTTCGGGATTTCCTTCTTTCTTTTCTCTTGTTGCTGGCACGGACGTAGAAGTTGCCCGAGCGACCCTCGCCGTCGACGTCCTTTACGACGCCGAGCCTTCAGTCCCCCGAGCCCTTTGAGGAGTTCTCCCGCCAGGGCTTCTGCCCCGGAGGTCCGTCTCGAGGGGATGCTACGGATCGAGAGGAGGAGGAGAAGGGAAACGATGGCCCACAAGTTCAGCGGCTGCTGAGCTGCCACTGAAGGCTCCCACAGCTTCGAAGGAGACTCGAGGGAGAATTTCTTTAACAACAGAGATTTAATAACGGAACTGGCCGGTGAGTGTGTCCTGCCCGAGAATTTTAAAGTAGTTGAACGGGGCGACACCGGTCAAAGGGGTGGAGTTGCCGTCATAAGCTGCGGTGGGCTTCTTGACGTCATCGGGGTCGAGGGACCAGAGGCGGTCGGTGCTGACGGCAGAACTGTAGAACTTGTCACGGGGGCGGTGGAAGTAGCACATGCTGACCTCGCCAAAGTACCTAGGATGGTAATTGTCGGAGAGAATATGGTGGTGGTGCATGCCTCCGGCGTTACCGCGGCCACCGGGGTACTTCCGGTTCTTCTTGAAGCAGGTCGTCGTTGCCGCCGTCGTCGCCGCCGCCGCCCCTTGAGTTCTATCCCGCCCTTTTCCCTTAGGGTTAGGGTTTCGGCAATGGGGCGGAACGAGGCGGAGGGTGAGAGCCGATGGGTTCATCATACGTACTGAAAAATACTGCTGAGAAAGATGAACTGAAAGAAGAAGTCGAAAGCTTGAAGCGGTCTCTAATGTATTCTTTTCAGGTCTTGTCGTATTGTTCTTCTTTCTTTGGCCTTCAGGACTTTGTAACGTATACCTTGTTAATCAAAATGAAAAGGAGATTTTTTGTTATCTTGTCCGTACTTTGTGTTAAATTATCGTCCGTCGAACTTCTTTTATTTTTTTTTATCTCGTTCGATGTCGATGTTGTCTGAAGGTTCCTGGTCGTCGCCACGTTGGTTTGCTTTTCTTGTCGTCTTTCTTTTTCGGCCTTCAGGGCTTTGTAATGCATACTTAGCTAATGAAATGAAAAAAAAAATTTCATTACCTCTTCTACTTATGTGTTGAGTTGTCGTTTGCCGAACTTCTTTCTATTTTTGCCTTGCTCGATATCGATGTCATTCGAAGGTACCCAATCGTCGTCGCATTGACCTGTCCCTTTTGTTTATGGTCGCAGATTTATCCGGGGCCACTTGAGTTTGACGCTTCCTTTCGAAGTTTGAGCTCGGGGGTCTGAACTTCTCGTCGCCTTGAGGAAGCCGTCTTATCCTTGGCCTGTGTTGAGTTCCGTCTTAGAGACTAAGGGTTTTTAATGGGGAGTCTCCTTCTTCATTGAGGCGAGGTGCTTTGTGTCTTTGGTATAGTTTGGCTTCCATTTCTCACTGGTGTAGTCCGTCGCTTTTCTTCACATCTCTCTCCTCTTTTTAAGTAATGGTTCTCCCCAACTCTTTACGGAGTCGCGGGAGCGGAGAGGGGCCATCGAGAAGATTCTCTTTTTTCTTATCAGGTCTTGAACGATCGGATCTTAGTTGGCGTCAGGATGAGGTTCTCCTCCTATTCCTGATGTAGTCGATTTCAGCTCAGATTAGGATGAGGTTCTCCTCATGTTCCTAACAGGGCTGTGGGCGCACATATGGGCATTGCAGGGCCTCTCCCCCCATCCGGTCTAAAAGTAACTGGGCCTTCGACTTTGCTCATGTTAGGACGAGGTTCTTCTCCTGTTCCTAACATGGCTGTGGGGGCACATAAGGGCATTGCAGGGCCTCTCCCCCCATCCGGTCTAAAAGTAACCAGGCCTTCGACTTTGCTCATGTTAGGGCGAGGTTCTCCTCCTGTCCCTAACATGACTGTGGGGGCACATAAGGGCGTTGCAGGACCTTCCCCCCATCCGATCTAAAAGTAATCGGACCTTCGACTTTGCTCATGTTAGGACGAGGTTCTCCTCCTGTTCCTAATATGGCTGTGGGGGCACATAAGGACGTTGTAGGGCCTCTCCCTCCATCTGGTCTAAAAGTAATCGGGCCTTCGACTTTGCTCATGTTAGGGCGAGGTTCTCCTCCTGTACCTAACATGGCTGTGGGGGCACATAAGGGTGTTGTCGGGCCTCTCCCCCCATCCGGTCTAAGGAGAATCGGGCCTTCGACTTTGCTCATGTTAGGGCGAGGTCCTCCTCCTGTTCTAACATGGCCGTGGGGGTACATAAGGACCGTTATATGGGCCTCTCCCCTCATCTGGTCTTAAAATAACCGGACTTCCAACTTTGCTCATGTTAGGACGAGGTTCTCCTCTGTTCCTAACATGACTTTGTTTTTGTTGTCTGAAGGGGTTATCCCCTGTCGTTACGAGTCGATGCCGAAAGGAAAAGATATGCAAATCCCGTCAAGGTCCTCCAGAGATGGAGTTGATGATCTCGATTGGAGGCCGATCTTCGGGCTGCTCTTCCCTCCTCGATGGCTCAGGTTGCGGCAGGGCCCTTGGTCGATCCTCTCTACCCTCAGGTCGGCGTCGAATGAACCTGTCGAGCCGATCTCGTCTGATGAGCTCCTCGATCTCGTCTCGGAGTTGAATGCATTCCTCTGTGTCATAGCCGTGGTCGCGATGGTAGAGGCAGAACTTGTTAGGATTGCGCTTTCCGGGGTGTGTGCGCATCCTTTCCGGCCTTGGGAGCTGCTCCCTGACCTCCATCAGCACCTGAATTTTCGATGCATTGAGGGGGGCATAGCTGCGGAATCTTCCTGGGGGAGAGCCCGCCGAACTCTGCGGTCCGAGCTTCTCTGCCTGCGTGCTCGGAGAGGAGTCTGGGTGCGCTTGTGCCTGGAAGGAGTCCGAGAACGTGGCTGAGTTCAATTGCGGGCCTGCTGGAGTCGCTCGCCTGCCGCTCCTTCGCGGCCTCCTCGTCCTTCAGCTTGAAGGCTTCCTCCGCTCGGGCATATCCTTCGGCCCGAGCTAGCAGATCGGCAAAGTCTCTGGATACTTCTTTTCCAGGGAGAAGAGGAGGTCATTCTTTTGAAGGCCGCTCTTTAAGGCGGCCATCGCAACCGATTGGTCCAGGTTCCGGATGGATTCTCCCTCCTTTTGCTTGATGTTAATGAGGGACTCCGAACCTCACCGGGGATGCCGGCTGCTGACGAAATGAGCCACGAACTGGTGACTCATCTGGTCAAAGGAGAAGATTGTACCCAGCTTCAGTGTTGAGTATCAGTTCCTTGCTGCTTCTTCAAGGTAGATGGGAAAGCTCGACACAAGATGACGTCTGATGCGCCATGGAGCAGCATCATGGTTCGGAAGGCCTCCAGGTGGTTGACCGGGTCTGAGGTCCCGTTGTAGTTATCGAATTGGGGAGCTTGAAGTTCGGCGAGATTGGTTCCTGCATGATCATTTGAGAGAAAGGAGGGTCAGTACAGATGTCCTCATCGTAAGCAGTGGGAGCACGGCGGAGCTCTTGGATCCGCCAGTTCATCTCCTGGAATCTCTGATCCAGGAGGTCCTCTCGATTGCGGGCCTCGAGGGTCTTCTGGTGGAGCGGAGGCAGGGACTCTCCAGGGGTTGAATCATGATCGGACGGAGGACTCTCCACCTTCTATTTTTCTTTTCTGGGAAAGACAAGGTGGCTGGCCCATGTGGCCCGCCCGATCATCGGATTCTGAAACTCTGACGACGCTCTTTCCAGCCGCACCAATGCCTGCGGCTGCTGCTGCTGGCCTGTACTGCTTCGGTGAGGCCTCTGACCTGTTGAACCAACAGGTCAAACTGCTCCATGCCGACTGTCGTCGTCGAAGGAAGAGGAGCCTAGGAAACCGGAGATGAGGCCGGGGCTTGCGGAGCTTGCTGAGATCTGGCCGCGGAGGTCGTTGACCGCTTGGTGGATGCCCTTCGGGGAGGCATCAGGTGGAGATCAGGCAGGCAACCGGAGGAGGAGATGTCGGAGAAGATGACCGGAGGTGGTCCCGTTGAGCGCTCCTTTAAGAACAAGGATACTGCGAAGACACAGACCCTTCCTCTAGCGCCAATCCTGTTGGTGCAAAAATCCACCGGCATCGGAGAAGCTGGAGTCGAGGGAGTCGCGGTCGCGCCGGGACCTGCAAAGAAAGTCTAAACCAGAGTTGGAGGTGCTCCGACAGATCCTCCGACGCTCAAGTCAGTTCTCTGCCTCAACAAGAATGGAGTGCTCGAACGAAAATTTTAGCAGAGTTTTGAGATAGAGATTAGAGCTTAGAGAATAACGTATCTGGGGGTCTCCTTTTTATAGGCGGAGGGCGTAACAGATTGACAGCGACGTCTGTAACCATCTGGTAGTGGGCCGTTCGGGGCATGAAGAGTTTGTTACGGAGAGTAGTAGAGTGGAGTCGTGGCCATCGCCGTGGCCTGCCACGTGGAGCCTGTTGTGGAGAGTGGAGTGATGTCCGTTGACGTAACTTGCCAGAGCATGATGGAGCCGCGTGGGATCCGTTGCAGGAAGTGGAGCAGAGTCGTGGCCATTACTGTGGCCTGCCAGGGAATCCAGGCCTGCCGACCGAAGCTCGGTTGGGGTGTCTGGTGGAGAAGGGTAGCTCTTCGTCTGAGAGGAGCTCGGATGTTGTTGGCGAGCCTTCTACCGTTGGGTGCCTTGGGCGCTAGTACTGCAGGCGAAGGTCATCTGCTGTAGAAGCTCGGTCAGGGACTTCTGTGGACAAAGTTCGGTTTCATGCAGAATCCGACAGAAGGTCGACCGGCAGTGAATGTCGGATGGCGCTGGAGAGGTTCACCCGCTGGAGAGGTTCGGCTGCTGGAGCCCGTGTGTCGTAGGAGTTCGTCCGGAATCTGTCCGCTACAGAAGTTCAGTCGGAGTCTGGTTCCCGTAGAAGTCCGGATGATGATCATATATATATATGCGTATATATATATGTATATGTACATATATATATATATATTATATATATATATATATATATATATATATATATATATATATATATATATATATATATATATATATATATATAATATTTAATTTATTTGAAAATTGGTAATTGAGGAAAATATAGTTGTTTTTATGTAAATGATAAATTTGGGAGCACTAAAGACTAACAAAGTATAGACAAACTCTAGAGTACTAAAAACTAAACTATTAACATTAAAATAATTAAAACAATGAGCACCTAGTTGTGTCCAAATGATTCGGGAACTTGGAGTGATGAACCGGGAACAGACCATGGTAAGCTTTTGTACAAAGTGGTTGTTGGATTTGAACCTTTGTTATTACACTTGTCAGTCCAAATTTTTGCTTTTTTTTTTTCTCTCTCTCTCTTTTCAACAAAAAATTTGAGGGTGGGCCTTAGTGTAATGGTAAGTTAGGTTGCTCTATCTAATTTGGCTATTATGGATTTGAAACATAGAAATTGTCTTTTCATATGCAAGAACAAGACTAACCAGACCCGGGAGCAGAGGAATGAAGGCATTTGGATACTGTTTTTTAAAAAAGGAGAGGAGGTTCTTATTTTATTCAAATGAATTGACTTTGGAAGTGTCAAATACCAGCTATATAATATTAAGGCAATAACTAAATGATTATCATTATTTTTTTTCCGTTATCTTCGTGTTCTTCCTCTCCCCAACCAAATATGAAGGTCGATGCAAGGCGATAACAAAGGATCTGCCACTCTACTTCATTGCCAAATAGAAAGGACTGGCAGAATAGGAAACCGAAGTTATGTTCCTCATCTCAATAAAGACCCAAAGGCTTAATTAGCACGTAGAAATCGAAACGTACGAGGGCACATACATGCAAGGCAGTAACCTATCCCACGATGGTACAACCCAAATGCCGCCACGCACGAGGTTTTAAACGTCGCGATTTCTCGGACCCAAGAGTGCGGTTATATGATACACGACCCACCCCTTCATAGAATCAGTAACCGATCCCCTCCAAAGACCAACACCATCCAAACATATCAACCCAAGAAGAAACCATCCAACAGTAAGGCATGAAGAGGAGGCCGGCCATGGAACGACCCTACGCAGTTCTCCAGAAGAAGCTGGATGAACTCGAATCCATTCTAAACGAATTATTCTTCCATGCAGCCAACAAGGAGGATAAGAGTGAATTCTATGATGAGATAGTGGCAAGGATTGGTTTCCTTAAGACATTGCATGCGGCCGAGATGGAGTCCAACGCTCACGGAACCCCTCACCATCTTCCTCACATTGCCAGAAGGCTGGCGGCCCTTGAGGATGCCTTCCACAGTTGGGTTGATTCTGGGGTGCCGCCGGAAGACCATGTTGATGATCTTTCAGTGTGTTCATGCACTCATTCATGCTTCAACGACATGGTAGAAGATGATGACTGTGTGCCGGAACCGGAATATTTTGTTCCCATGTCAAACAAGATTGAAGTTATGAGTACGGAGAGGATTGAAGAAGAAGTTGTGAGTTCAGAGAGGAGTGAAGAAGACATGGGCGAGCAGCAGAGGAAAAGGTGCAGGCTTGGCAGCCTGCCGTGTGGTTTTATAAGCGCAGCAGTGGCACTGGCTGCAATGGTGATAGGGTTGGCCGCTAACTTCAGCAGGGTGGAGGAGAAAGTTTTCCTTGTGCCAACTTGATAGACCTTATGATCAATCTTTTCTGCGTTCCCCTTTTTTTTTCTTTTGTTTCTGTGTTTTTTTATACTCTTTCATGTTTCTCATCGTTATTTTGTTGTTTATTTTAATTTGAGAAGACCTGAATGTAGCATTTTCCTTGGTTCCCTATTATTATCATTTTTCAAATGACATAATTTCATTACATTGCATGTCTGATTGTTCTTCTGGAGTTGCTCGCTGCATGTGTAATAATTAATTTTTCTAATCTATGTTAATTTGTTTTCCCATCAAACATTCATACCTCTTTTATAGTTCCATAGCAAGGCAATTCTTTTGAACGTGCAAACAATGACCATCGCTGGTTCTATGTATTCCTAAATGCTTTGTTTAAAATTTAGAATCAAGTCGAGGATTTAAATTCCAAATACAATCCAAGAATTTAATCACAAAATTGTGCAAAGATGGAAAAACCTTTTCCTCTTCAAATGCAATGAATTGCCCCAAAAATAAACCCTTCTTTCTCCTCCTCCCTCTTTTCTCCCCGTATGAGACACACAAATGAAGCTCTTACCTTAGACCACACTTCTGGTGTAATTTGTGTGAGTTCATATTTTTCTTCTAACCCTTCTTGATGGTATACCCGAACAGAACACCCAAGAAAGCACAACTGCCGCAAACATTACTGAGAAACCCCTGCGATGTAAATTTCTTTGTTTCTTAACCAGCTCCTGCAATGAAAACTGGAGACAAAATTTGGCTATTTGTTATTTGGAATTCAGGGAAAAAGAAGCAAAAATTGAGAATCAAGTGTAAGTATCAGATGAACACGAGTGGAATTCAGTATTAAAAAAAATTAATAGATAGTATCATTGCTATGTTTATCACCCAATTCAACAACAAATAATGGCATCACTGCTACCTACAATCGCGGAAGATTATGATAGTATCATGGAATCAAAATCATCATTCATGAACATGTGAATAATATACTCCATGGTCTGCTGAATATTGTTACTCACTATATACAAAAACTGGTGTCACAAACTCAAGTTCAGGACACACGACAAGGCCTGTTAAACCTGATCTTCCAGACACGCAAAGAGATATCTACTCCTAGATAATGAAAGGAATGCTTAACATCACACTCTCTCTCTCTGTCCAAACATTCCTTGTGCATAACGGGATATCATCAAGGGTCCAACAGAGACAATGGTACCCACACTACACTTCCATTTTCTTGTCCATTCTGTCCACGAAGGTTTAATCCCTAGAAAATGCTGGAGCATCCCTCCTCTTAAACCAAATTGAACCTTTCAGCCCAAGAAGACATTGAGACTTTTTAACTGCACAAAATTCTACCTTTTGGCAGTCTCCACCACTACTGTAAGTGATACAGAAACTCCTATCTGACACTTCATCAGTTCCACGTCCACTTTATGTGCTTAAACCTTTTTCATTAGACGAAATCCCAAAAAATAATATGAAGTCAAAACTTATGACTAAATAGTCTCTCATGGCAGTACATTAATTATTTAACTCTGCAATTTATTACAAGCACCAAACACACTTATCTGTTCTTCATGGGCATATAGCAAATGCCAACATCCCTATTGGTCCCTTCATTGCATCCTAATAAAACTGTACTGAAGATCTGGCTTCCAGAAGCTCAAGCGTTGATGGAGTGCTTGCTGATTAAGTTGAGCCTGGCTAAATAGAAAAAAGCCAAATTGCAAATTGAACTACAGATACATTTACGGATCGCTTTATGGGGCAGACTCTAAAGGATAACGAGGTCATTCATATTTTCTCATTAGCATGGCATCACGTGGGCACAAAAAGATGTTTTACATGTTAGTTATTGTGGACCCAATTGATGTCATGTTGATAAAAAGTGATACCGCATTGGCTAACCCAAGAGCTTGCCCTGTGAAATGGTTGGACCGGTAATGTTCATCGAAAGCACACTACTTGAAGAAAATAGATCCTGCATGTGAAACGTCAAGAAAAATCGAGAAAACACAGAACAAGATTTTCAGCTAACAAGCTTTTTTAACAAAACCACCGGAATCAAGCAGCAAAGTAACAGAATTTGTGCCATCATCAGAGCCTCAGGAGAAACCATTGATGAAGATCAGAATACTAAGGATGAGTTGTAACTTTTACACTAGCGGGCAGGTTTAATAAGTTAATTGCATCCCACTGGATTCTCCTGTGCCAAATGTTCTATCAATTGCGGATCAATACCACTGCTGTCGTGAGGTTGGAAAAGATGAGGTTGAAGCAGCTCTCTGAACCATGGCATCTGATAGAGACCAGCCCTGATGGTTCTCCCCTTGGTTTTTACAAAGCTTATTGAGGCATAGTCAAACAGGACATCAGCAATGCGTTAAGCACTTTATGAGAACCAGAAACATGCCACAATCTTGGAAAGCCACCTTCAGAGTCTTGATTCTCAGATGCAGCTTTAATGGAGAGTGGCACTCCTATGTTCTACCTTCAAGTAGCTCACTTTTATGG
The DNA here is from genome assembly GCF_000442705.2 of Elaeis guineensis. Lineage (NCBI taxonomy): Eukaryota > Viridiplantae > Streptophyta > Magnoliopsida > Arecales > Arecaceae > Elaeis > Elaeis guineensis. The sequence continues at coordinate 17,786,880 of NC_025996.2, forward strand.
AATCCTATTGAAGAAATGAGAAGGCTTCTTCAAGATCATTTTATATGGGTTTTTGGTTAAGGTACAGCTATTAACACAGTCACCCAGCCCTGGTTCTCCTCCACTCCTTTGTGACAAATGTCTATTTGCTAACAATGTTGAATCGCTTGACAACTGTTGGTACGTTACTCCATGATAGTGGTGAATTGAATTCTCAAATTATTGCTGAGTTCTTTCTCACCACACCGATCCATCAAATTTTGCAGGTTCCCACATCCATTTGAGGTGATGATGTTTTACGTTGGGGAGAGATTAGGAGGTGAAGAATCAAAGTGGAGGAGGTGCCATCTCATGCTCCCAGTAGTAAGTCATGATAAGCCTAATTTAAATTCAGTATTAAAAGTGAAAAATCATGACAGGACACTTTGTTTTCTTTGGAAGTTGGCTTGGGAAAAACTGCCATCGTTAGCATTGAACTCTAGGAGCATTGGTAATCCAGTATCTAAAGATGAAATCAGGATATTAAACCACTAGATCACCTCTTCTTTAATTGCAGAAATGTAAGAGGAGTTTGGCTTTAATGGAACAGTATCATCACTCATATTTTGTGAGCTGACTTCTATCCAAGGTCTTCCTCGTTACCACTCCCAATTCAAATTCTTTGCAAAGGTCTTCGTCCCTACTGCTTTTTATACACTTTGGTCGATTTGGTTCTTGAGGAGTCTTGACATTTTCCATCAGCGGCAACTACCCATCAATTCTGTCTTCCAACATGCTCTATTGCTCACCAATGAATTCTGGCAGTACACTGATGAGTGTGCTTTCAACAGAACAAAGCTTAATGGACAGGAGCAATGACATAGATAATAGCAAGGAAATGTGCTTTGCATAAAACAAGATTGAGGCACAAGCAACCCATAAAAACATCATGGCAAAGCATTATGCTACGATCTGAGCCAGTACCCATGCAGCTACTAACTAAACAGCATTTATAAATAAAACAAGACATAAAAAAAAAATAGAAAACTGGAATGAGAAGATGAGATGGAGAGGTAAGAGGGTTGCTGAAGAAATGGTGGAAAGTTAGAGGCAGAAAAGCAGAAGGGACGAAGATAGAAGAACGCAGGGGAAAACACAACAGGCGAAAAAGAAAACCTATTCTTGTCAATGACCACTGCACTACTACCATTCACCGTTCAAGACTTTTTTCTATCATCCATTTCCACCCACATGGACCAAACCCATCCAACTTGCTTGCTGCCTAACTTGCATGCAAGCTGACCAGACCAACATGGATGCTCTGGAAATTGCTGTGTGGCTTGACTGCCATTGAGGTTGCCGAGGCTCTAGGCTGGGATGCAAGGGTGGGATCAACTATTGTAAAGGGAGAAGTTGAAGACAATTCAGTTCAACAGTGACAATTGGTTAACAAGAAGTGTCTCATGTTGAACCTCCCAATATGTTGAGAAGGAATAGAAATAGTGATTTCATGCTTTGATACCATAGAAAGTTAAGAAACAATAGAGGAAATCATGTAAAGTTGTTTTTAAACACCAACCAGACAGAAAAGAGCGAGCTGTTATCTCGTTAATATTTCTTTTAAGAAGTTGATTTAGTTTCTGGTCTGAAGGTGCCAAAAACATGTAGAAAAATTGGACATAAGTTACACAACAAATTTCCTTGGTAATTACATCACTAAGCTGTATATCCATCGTAAGGATATTGAACTTGTTAAAATCTTTAGTTAAGGGATGATCACAAAAGTCATGCTAGTAATTGCCCCAGTGTTCTAACTGATCATTTTCTTAATTCTTGTGGAAGCTGATCATTTGTGTTGCCTCCATTTACTTATTCCTTTCCCCTTTCCTGTTGAACCTTTGTGACATATCAAGGAACGGAACTATTACCATTAAAGAATCATAATTGTGCTATAGAAAGATAATTCATTATGTGTTCTCATGCGGGATAGTTACAATGTAAAAAAAGACTAAGAAGAGCAATGATGTACAAGTCATGGCAGTAGGCTATGAACCAAAATTGTGGATTATAATGGGAATAAAGGTCTCAAGATGATGATCTATCGTGCATAAGAAAAGGAAAACGGAAATGAAAACGGAAGATCTTGAAATCAGCAGAAAGACTTCAATTTATATCTGACTAACCTTTCAGGCTAATACATTTTAAATATGCATAGATTCCCTAATATAAGGAAATGAAGGTTCCATCAAAAGAAACTGTGTAAACATACCAGCTCTTGTCGGAGTTCCTGATTTTGCTGAATAGCATCACTTTTCTCCTTGGTTAACTTGGAAATCATGGTTAGTGCCTAGGATTAAAGAGGGGAAAAGAAAACATTGAAACAGGTAAATATCACCGTGCCAACCTTTCAAGTACTAATAAAAAGTTACAACAGCATGTAACAGCGGATCTTCTTAGCTTGACAGTGGACGGAATACAGTAATTCAGCTAACAAATCAAGTTACTGTTCTGATCAGATCACTTGCCCAATCAACTATTCAATTAAAAAAACTCTAACAATGAAATTAAAAGACAAAAAAACATGAAAGGAAAAAGGACTATCAAGGTTGAAAAAAAAAAGGCCAATCTAAGTCAAACATAAAAAATAGTTGGAATGGAATTCTGGTAAATTGCTCTCTAGATGCACACATTTAAAACTCTACATCCATGGTTTACTGATACAAGCTTTTCTAGAAAATTTGTGGTTCCTTGGATCGGTGTGAATGGGACCTCAAAAATGGGATTCTGTGATTGATTATTAAATAGAGAGCATGACATGTACTCAAAGAAAAGGGTAGACGGAGACAAGTAATAACATTGAAAAGTGGCACATAAAATAGAAGTTTGCTCCATGTCCCTTAATTTAATTTAAATAATCTCATATGTGACAAACTACAACTTTGACATTGGAAAGTGAAAACTTGAAACAAAAGAGTAATGAAAAGAGCAAGTCAGTGATATGCTTTTCAAATTTTAAAAAAAAAAAAAAAAAGAATAAAGAGATAGGCAAGCGGCCATCCTCATGCAGCCCCGCCCCTTCTCTCTTTGTGCTAAGCCTCCACCACCCTCCTCATGTTTCCTAGTCAAAGCAAGAGAGAGAGGCGATTGGGAGAAGAAATTGAAAAAGCCCTTAGTCACTTGTAGGGTTTGTATGGCCCCATCATCAGAAACTATATGTTGTAAGATATCCAAAAGCAAAGACCTTGTGCACACATGGAAGATATTTTGTAAGCAAAGATCTATATGCCCCTAATAAGGAGATGACTCAAACCAAAAGACATGCATGATGCAGAGTGGAAGAATATCAATAGGAAACTCTGGGAAGTATTTGACAATAGTTATATGACAGTGTATTCCACCATGCATCAGCCGAGAGTTCAACATATTCTTTGCAAAATAGCTAGAAAGATTATGTGAGAGAAAAACAATTGGGAAGAAAGCCTTCAGAATCTGCGAACCTAAAATTCCAGGATAGTGCATCGAGCGTGGACAACCTTAGTTTGCTGCTTGAGGAATTACGAAAGACAATTTTGAAGGTTTTCAAAATGTTTACACCAAAACATTTAGCAATCCTATTTTCACCAAATTGCAGATGTCTACTCAATGTAAAGCAAACAAGAAAATGCGAATATGTTTCCTACAACAGGTGAAACTAAAAAATTCTCTAAACAAAATCAACTGAACAAAATGAGAATAAAAAACACCTCTGGAGATTTTCCCTTTGATGGTTCTTCATGAGAATTTGATAGCTGAAATCATTTTCATTAGCATTCAGTAGAAATCCCAAACATGAAGAGCACACAGATAAATTACATATAGCTAAAAAAATTGAAATGCAAGAGAAAGTGATTACTTGGAAAATAAAGAACAAAACTGCACGGCAATTACTTACATTGTCGAACGAGGATGAAGTTTGGGTTCCTTTATCTAATGTCCTTGGGGACCATCCCTCTTCTGGTTCCTCAGGAACTGGTGAGGGAGGATTAGCAGGAATATAAACAACCCGCAGCTTAAACTCGTCAACTACCTTATCAGGTGCCTTATTGAACTAACAATTCAACAAATTCAATAAAATCACAATAATCCCAAACTATAGAAAGTCAAAGTTCAACAAAAATTGTGAACCCGTATAATCTAGCCACCATTTCAGGGGTTATGTCCTTGGTTGCCGCTCCATCTGCGGCCACAACACTCTGAATAAGGAACTTGTCCCTGCATTGGTTGTCAGGAGGTGCTTCATTTTGAGCTTGCATCTGGACTAATAGACCAACAACGGACGTAGGAAGAAGCGAAATTAGGCTCCAATTGAAGCAATACATTTGCGATTTATGGTTGTTGAAATCATAGAATCCAGTTGAAAACATGCTTTCACCTGTGACACTACATGTCATATGGGGCAAAATGATTCCCATGTTGGGGCGCACGCAATACTTCTTCGGATTGGTTGTTTTAACCTAAACAAAGAAAGGAAGTATAACGCATTCCAAATATAGATCTTTACAATAATAACACCAATAAAAGGAAGAAAATATTTAAAGAAAAGAATAAGTTTAAAAAAAAAAAATCAAGAGAATTACCTTGAAGGCGACATACCGATCGGTCTTGTTGGTCAGTTGCATGCAGCAAGTGATCGGCTTCTTGAGTTCAACTTTTCGAGACAGACATAGTGGCGATCATATCATCAGAAAAACAACCCAGTGATAGCAAAAATATTTCAAACGTTCAAAAAAAAAAAAAAAAAAATCAACACCCAGTCAAGAATGCACTGCCAATTTAAAGAACTTCCTCACCCTAAAATCACAACTACAACAAGATCAACATATGGGTTCTTGGCAAGGGAGAGTGATCAAAGCTCGGAGCACCGATTGCTAGGGATCAAGAAGTTTTTCTGATCTCGAAAGAGAGGATAAACAGAAAAGAAAAGGATCGAGAATGGGTTAAGGAGTAAACTTACATGGGAATTTGAGATCCGAGGGTTTGATTTTAAGAAGCCCTATGCCGCTCATGATCCCAGATCGCGTCTGCCAGCGGAGAGCTCGAGGGTTCTCCTCTTGCTTCCGTCGAGATCGATGGCGAGCGAGCGAGAGGAACTTTTCGTTGCTCTTTTATCTTTTATATATTTTAATTATAGTGCTTGTTTTTATCTGCTTTGGACGAACAATCGAGATCTTGGGGAGCCCTTCTCTCGGGCAGTGGAGAAGACGTGGGTGCTTTAAACCTTCATAGCTTCAGTTGGAATGACGAAAATGCCCATGGTTTAGATCGATATCCGTCGATGTTTAACGGCACCCGCAATCCAGACCACGGGAGAGTAGATTCCCTGACCGACTTGCCGGATTTGCTCTTCGGCACATCCCAACAAAGGAGCCATTCAGCCAATATTTAAACAACGTACGTTCAGTTTTGTAGAACGGAACGTAGGTCAAATATGTCCATATAGGATTCAGCAATCATCAATTAAATCAAATAACCATAACAAAATAAATAAATACATATATACGTAATCGAAACAATAAGTTCAGCCCCCTTCTCACAAAGCCTCTCTCCCCTCAAAGGGCCTCTCAGGCATCTTCTAACGTCCCTTTTCGTGCAACTCTTGTCAAAAACCATGTACTCTCTCTTTGGCTGTAGGACAACTGTTAGACCCTCGCTGCTGACTAGAAGGGTGGTCCAATGCCGCACAAGGTTGAGATTTTTGTAAAAATTTTGATCCAAGGATCAATCGTGTGACAACAACCATCTCCCACTAAAAGATTAAATCATCACTATCTCTCACTTTCATTTAGAAAATAAATTCAAATACATTGAATCTAAAGCTCAAACTAACTTAATATAGACCAACATTTTTTTTAAAAAAAAAATTCTAATAATACTAAGACTTGATAATGTATCTCATACAATCTTAGAGGTCAACTTCGTGGCCGCTTTGCATGCTCCTAAGTTTTTTTTGGATAATTCTAATGAGAAGCTTATTTAATTTTTTTTTCTTTTTAAGAACATCGTGTATACGAGAGATTAGCTACTCAATGCCTTTTAGTTCATCGATATGTATTAATGTGACAATATTGAAATTCAAAAAATTCTCAAAAGAATGGATTTTGGAATTTAAGATGTTCTGGAACTGGTATTAATTTTTTTTTATTTTTTTGATGAAATGCTTGTTTACTTTAACTTAAACATAATTATGTTGGCGGCTAACCCACCTATTGGTTAGCTCAAGACCTTGACACCTTAACCACTGCAGCTTTTACGCCTTGGTTAGGAGTTTGGGAAAGAAAAAAAATATTAGTAAGGAGAGAAGAGAAAAGAAAAGAAAGTATATCTCTTTTCTTTTGATTGAAAGTTTGAAGAAAGAAAAAAAAATTCTCTTCTTAATTGGAAGCAAAGAAGAAAAAAAAATATCATAATCTTCTTTTATTATTATACTTTTGAAAGGAACCTAACAAACTCAAGAAAGAAATAAAAAAAAGATCTTATTTTTTAATTTTTTTCATCTTTCTTTTTATTTTCATTAATTTTTTTCATCCACGGGAGTTTCAATCTAATGGGAGGCTTAGATAAGATACTTGAAATAAGCCTTAAGATTGAATATAATATTAATTTCGTTCTTATCATTAAAAGAGTAAGATGAAATTATAAAAGATTCACTAATTCTCAATTTCTTTCTCTCTAATTCCATTCGATTTGGAGGAGAAAAAATTTGTAGATTTGAGGGGATTTGTATTCCCTCTTTTTTTTCTTTTTTTTTTTTCTTTTTTTTCTTCTCTCCTATTCTTCTCTCTCAACTAAGGTGTTAGCGATTTTTCAACTATTTATTTTCATGATAATTAAGAAGACTAAGAAGCATGCAAATAGTTTTCTGAGCAATTGGAGACTAAAATTATTTTTAGTTTCAGATAGATGGCCAATATGATATGATACTAAATGTTCATGATATAAATAATTTTTAAGCTTCTTCACCACATGTGGATGATCTTGTATCATAAATTGATTGGAGGTGGATTCAAGTAATTATGGAAAGATCACTAGGGCATTAATCTCTTCTATTAAATGTACATGACAAATAAACTTCAAGAATTTAATATTGCGAGTAGTGTAACAATAAGCAATGAAAAAAAATTAATATGCGAGTAGCGAGTAGCGTAACAATAAGCAATGAAAGAAAAGTGATGACATCAAGATTTTTTACCTTAGTAAACAAATGGAGAAAAACATGAAACTCTAAGTAGTACATGCTCGACAAAGTCCGACTAGTAGGATAGTTATCAACCAATTTAACCCTTCTTTTAGGAGCCCTTAGTTAGTGAGCTCCAAATTATATGCACATTTCCCTCCACCAAGTAGTATCTTTTAAGAAAGGGAGGTCAGTATTGCAGTCCAAGCATCTGATGCGTTAAATGGTGAAAGAATCTATCTCTAGCTATGCATTTCTAGCTTGAATAAACCCAATCTTCAAGATGTATAGCCAGCTAAGAAATTCGAATTGCCATGATCTCTTTTATTTGAGAATTAAGATGGGAGAAAACATGGTCAAAAATCACGTAAAGGTTGGATTTGAACACATCAGCGATACAAACATCAAATTACCTGACCAACTGCACCATTTAGCACCCTCAACCACCATGATCCCCCTTATAACAGTGGAACCAAGTAAACTGAAAGTCCTAAGAGGTTTGGCAAAAACTAGATTGTAAATTTTCTTCCTTTACAATGAGGTTAGGGTTTTGTTGATTATCATAGCTAGTATTATTTTTTTAAGAGGTGAATGAATTCTCTCTTTCTGGTCAATAACAATGCTCTACCTTTTTTTGGGTAATAAGAAGAATGCTTCAGTAATAAAATTCAGATTTGTCCCCAGAAATTATATATATTTGCTTACTCATTATGTCCAACCTGACTGCCAATCAGAAATTAGTGGAACGGAACCGGAATCCATCTTGCATCACAAAATAAGAGGAAATAAAGAGAGATATTTTACCCTCCCTTCCAAAAGGCGCACATCCTACATGAGTACTGTCATAGCCCAAAACCTAGCCCAACCCAAGCCCATACCATCGAGACCCAAGCTCAAAAAAAAAAAAAAAAAAAAAAAAAAACAGAGGAAAAACTGGGAAGAAGACTCCCGATAGGAGTCTTCTTCTCCGGCGAGACCCGAACGAGATCAGAATCCTAGGACCTCTCGGAGTCCTAGGGTCCTCTATAAAAAGACCTTCCTTTCCTTGAAGCCGATCATCGGCCTTCTTCCCTCTCTTTCTCTCGATTTTCTCGAATTAGAGCCGCGGACACCCGCCTTGTTCTCGCCGTGACTGCTCACCGACGAGATCACCGGAGGTCGAGGTGAGTTTCCTTTCTCTTCCCCTCTTCTTCCCCTTCCTCCCGTGCCCTTGTACGCGGCTGCCGGCGACGGGAGTCCCGATTTCCGATCGAAAAAAGGGACTTTGTTTTGGTCTCTTTTTCCCGTGAATTTTTCAGCGCCGGCATCGATTGCGATCGCCGGCCATGCTCCTCCGTGACCGGGGAGTGGCCCTCCTCTGCCGCCGGCCTCCCCGCGGCGGCCGTGGCCTGAACGGCCCGGCACAAGGAGGGGACTGCCTCCCCTGTTCGGCCTGGAAGGAGCCCGAAGAAAAAGAAGAAAAAAAAAAAGAAAAGAAAAGAAAAATAAATAAATAATAATAATAAAAAATATATATATACACATATATATATAATAATAAATAAATAAATAAATAAAATGAACCCTTACTTTCTCTCTCTTCTTTCAGTCTGAACCCTTGATTTTCTCTCTCTTCTCTCTGGAATTGGACTTTCTCTCTCTAAATTTTTTCTCTCTAGATTTTTCTCTCTCTTGATGGATTTCTCTCTCTCTAAAGTTATTCCTCTAGGATTAGCGTAGTGGAAGGCTTCATCTGATATTTTGATCGAGTTTAGGGAAGAGTCTATTTTAAGTGAGGTTTTGATTTGAGATTTGTTTAGATTGAATTTTGAATTAAAATTAATGTAAAAATATAATTTTAGATAATAGGCATGGAAGAATCTCCTAGAAGTTAGTCGATCTGTTCAATCAGTGCTCCGTGAAAGGTAAGTAATGAATCATCTTCTCGAAATATTCATATTTATTCTGAAAATAAATAATTATTCTCTGAAATTATGCATGATTTATGAAATTATGTTTTGAAAGAAAAGTGCTTTTGAAATATTATGGTACGTCGATTTATGCACATATTCAGTGAAAAAATTATGATATATTATGGTACAAAGTGTTTTGATACAGATCGGATTTATGCTCTCAGCCTAACTATGTTTCAGTGGGCCCCGCAATGGAGATTATACGTTGGTACTCAGTGGACCTGCCAGTGGGGGTTGTGCGCTGATGTTTGTGGACCCTGCCAGTGGGGGTTGTGCGCTGGTATTTGTGGACCTGCCAGTGGAGGTTGTGCGCTGGTATTCTGTGGATCCCGTCAATGGGGTTAAACGTTGTTATAGTCAAGGCTGTTGAGTTACGAGTGTTTTGAATCGAATCGAATTTATGATTACATTATATGTGAATATTTAAAATATTTGATTTGTATTAAATCAGCATGAAATATACTCTTATGTTTATTTGCAACATTATTCTTGAAGATTATATAATATCTGAATTATCTAGTTGAGATATTTGTTACTTACTGGGCTGTCTAACTCATTACCTTTCTTTCTATTTTTCAGATTCAGATAATTAATTTCGAGCATGGAAAGAAATATTAGGACAGAGTTTTTAGAGGTGAGATTTAGCATTGTCAACTTCATTGAACTTAGACCTATTTTTTATTGTTAGTAAAATTTTATTGGATGTAAGACATTTGATTTAATTACTTAAATTAAGATTGAATAATAATTATTTGAATTTATTCCGCTGTGATGTATTGATATCGTGATGAGATGCCTTGCATGCTTATGGAGAGAGTTCTTCATAAGTATGCGGCGGTTGCCATGATCCTCGATTCACAATCTCGGGTCGGGGGTGTGACAATTAATATGGTATCAGATCATAAGTGGATAAATTATGACACATAGAATTTGACATAGTATGAGTGTAGGTGGGTAAACATTAGGAATATTGGGACGTTAAAGTATGAGCATCATAATAAATCTATCCTAACAAATAGATAAATGAATCTAATAAGGTTTTACTACTACAAGGTTACCATGCCTCCCCGTAGAATGACAAGAACTACTCAAGGAATTGCAAGAGAGACATCACAACCACGGGATGATAGCACTCCCCATCTGATCAGTGGCACCCCTCAGGAGGAGGGAGTCGTAGATCCTAATGGAGTACTTCGAGAGCACGTCAAGAACCAGATATGGCTCAGTTAATGCAGATCCTAATCAGAATAGTACAAGCACACAACAAATACAGCAGCAAATACTTGAACAACAGCAGATACAACGAGATACACAACAACATCAGCATCCACCACCACAACATGGAGAGCAACCAGTACAACGGAACAACATTTCAGAATTTAAAAAGCTTGCTCCTCCAGCTTTCAAGGGGACTACTGAACCTTTGGAGGCTGATAACTGGATAATGGAGATGAGAAGGCTTCACTGTCCAAGAGTGTCTTGATGAAGAAAAGATTCGATATGCAGCTTATTTACTATAAGGAAAAGCATACAACTGGTGTCAGCGACTACAGCGTAAGCATGAACAAACGGTGAAATACTTACCTAGAAAGATTTCGGGTTGCATTCTACGATCAATATTTTCTCGAGTATAAGGATCCAGAAAGAGCAAGAGTTTATTTATTTGAAGCAAAAGGGTATGAGTGTGACTGAATATGAAGCAAAATTTACAGAGTTAGCAAAATTTGCTCGAGATTAGTGGATGGTGAGCAAGAACGTGTTCACAAGTTTGAGATGGGACTGAGAATGAGATTCAAAAACAAGTGGTTCCATATGAATTGATAACTTATGCAGATGTGATAAACAAAGCACTGATAATTGAAAGAGAAGTCAATGAAGAACGTATGGAAAGAGAAAGAAAGCAAAGAAAGAGAGCAAAATCAAATGATACACAAGGGCAGAATAATAAAAATATCAAAAGATCAGCTAAGGGAGCAGTAGACAATAAGACTCAACAGATTGATGGTGAGCCGTGCTCCAGATGTGGCAAAAATCATGCAGACAAGGATTGCTATTGGAATACAGGTGCTTGTTTCAAATGTGGTCAGATGGATCATAAAATTGCTAGCTGCCCGCTAAATACTGAAAATCAAGTTGGCCAAAGAACTCATGAAGGACAACATAAGGGTGGTGGACAGATTTCTAAAATCCAGGAAGAGTTTATGCGCTTACTCAACAGAATGCACAGGCTTCCAATACACTGGTGACAGGTATGAAAAATTTCGAGGACGAAATTTTTTTTTAGGGGTGAAGAATGTCAAAGCCCAAAACCTAGCCCAAGCCCATACCGTCGAGACCCAAGCCCAAAAAAAAAAAAAACAGAGGAAAAATCGGGAAGAAGACTCCCGATAGGAGTCTTCTTCTCTGGTGAGATCCGGCGAGATCGGAATCCTAGGACCTCTCGGAGTCCAAGGTCCTCTATAAAAAGACCTTCCCTTTCCCTTGAAGCCGATCATCGGCCCTCTTCCCCTCTCTTTCTCTCCATTTTCTCGAATTAGAGCCGCGACACCCGCCTTGTTCTCGTCGTGACTGCTCACCGACGAGGTCACGGAGGTCGAGATGAGTTTCCTTTCTCTTCCCCTCTTCCTTCCCCTTCCTCCCGTGCCCTTGTGCGCGGCTGCCGGCAACGGGAGTCGCCGATTTTCGGTCGGAAAAAGGGACCTCTGTTTTGATCTCTTTTTTCCGTGAATTTTCTGGCGCCGACGATCATAATCGATCGTCGGCCATGCTCCTCCGTGACCGGAGGAGTGGCCCCCTCTGCCGCCGGCCTCCGCCCGGCGGTCGTGGCCTGAACGGCCCGGCACAAGGAGGGGACTGCGTCCCCTGTTCGGCCTGGAAGGAGCCCGAAGAAAAAGAAGAAAAAAGAAAAGAAAAGAAAAGAAAAAAAAATAATAATAATAAAATATATATATATACACATATATATATATAATAAATAAATAAATAAATAAAATGAACCTTACTTTCTCTCTCTTCTTTTAGTCTAAACCCTGACTTTCTCTCTCTGAAATTGGACTTTCTCTCTCTACTTTCTCTCTCTATGTTGTTTCTCTCTCTTGATGGATTTCTCTCTCTCTGAAGTTATTCCTCTAGATTAGCGTAGTGGAAGGCTTCATCTGATGATTTTGATCGAGTTTAGGGAAGAGTCTGATTTTAAGTGAGATTTTGATTTGGAATTTGTTTAGATTGAATTTTAAATTAAAATTAATGAAAAAAATAATTTTGGATAATAGGCACGGAAGAATCTCCTAGAAGTTAGTCGATCTGTTCAATCAGTGCTCCGTGAAAGGTAAGTAATGAATCATCTTCTCGAGATATTCCATATTTATTCTGAAAATAAATAATTATTCTCTAAATTATGTATGATTTATGAAATTATATTTTGAAAGAAAAGTGCTTTTGAAATATTATGGTATATCGATTTATGCACATGTTCAGTGAAAAAATTATGATATATTATGGTACAAAGTGTTTTGATACAGATCGGATTTATGCTCTCAGCTAACTATGTTTCATGGGCCCCGCCAATGGGATTATACGTTGGTACTCAGTGGACCCTGCCAGTGGGGTTGTGCGCTGGTGTTTGTGGACCCTGCAGTGGGGGTTGTGCGCTGGTATTTGTGGACCCTGCCAGTGGGGGTTGTGGCTGGTATTCTGTGGACCCCGCCAATGAGGGTTAAACGTTGGTCATAGTCAAGGCTGTTAAGTTACGAGTGTTTTGAATCGAATCGGATTTATGATTATATTATATGTGATATTTGAAAATATTTGATTTGTATTAAATCAGCATGAAATATACTCTTATGTTTATTTGCAACATTATTCTTGAAGATTATATAATATATGAATTATCTAGTTGAGATATTTGTTACTTAATGGGTGTCTAGCTCATTACATTTCTTTCTATTTTTCAAATTCAGATAATTAATTTCGAGCGTGGGAAGAAATATTGGGACAGAGCTTTTAGAGGCGAGATTTAGCATTGTCAACTTCATTGAACTTAGACCTATTGTTTTATTGTTAGTAAAATTTTATTGGACGTAAGACATTTGATTTAATTACTTGAATTAAGATTGAATAATAATTATTTAAATTTATTCCACTGTGATGCATTGATATCGTGATGAGATGCCTTGCATGCTTATGGAGAGAGTTCTTCATAAGTATGCGCGGTTGCCATGATCCTCGATTCACAATCTCGGATCGGAAGTGACAAATATCCATCTCTCTCTCGTGCGTGCGCACACCATGTACCATAGACTACACCTGCATAAAACCAAAGTGGATCCAGGCTACGACAAAACAAATATTCATATAACATAGGATCAAAAGGCTATTTCACACTAATGGTCATTTTTTTCCTTCCTGAAGGACAATGAGTAATTATCATATTCAAACATGTCCCATGCAAGTGTAAGATCTGCTTTGGATGAGTAATGTCTGCATGTGCATGGATAGCCATGTCTACAGACTGCACCTGCATAAAAATTAAGTAGATCCGCGCCATAACTGAAAATAATCATGACCATGTAACACTAGCTTATAACCCCATGCCAGAATATGTTTTTTTCTTAAAAAAATATTTTATTTATTAATTCATTAATATATATTTATATATTTTTTATAATAACTAAAATAATAAAAAATATATTTTATACATAATATGAATTATAATTTATTTATAAATTATTTTATATTTTTTTTAATTTGAAATTCCCTGCGGACTTTTTGTTGCCTGTCTTTTTCTAAAGTCTTTGTCATTTTTTCATATTAACATTTATTCTTTCCTGTTTTGTTCTTTGTCTTTGAAGCTTTTTTTTTCTTCTTTTTGTTGCCATGGTGAAGCTCAAAATGCTCCAGGAGAGGTGGAACCTCATCCGAATCGAGCATATCAATGCCACTTGCACATCCATAATCTCAAACTCGACTCCACTTTAGAGTCTGCACCATCTCGAGGGATGATCGACTAACAATCCATCTGCAAGACTGATGGCCTCATCCTCCAACTTATCCATGAGACTAAGTTTGCCAGCCACGCCATCCTCCTCGCCGGTCAGCCCAACACCGGCAACACCGTCATTACCATGGATAATAAGACTTCTGGTCAAATTCTGCAACCTCAGCTCTAAAACATAATTATTTTAATAAACAAATAAATTACAGGAATGAAAACAAAATCCGCCTTACGTTATCCATCATACAAAGAATCGTAAAATATATATACCACATCACCTTCCACCCCAATCATAAAGCCTCGTTACCAAAAATAAATTTTATAATATAATCAAAATAAATTATACAAAAAATATCAGAATTATATGCAGATATGCATACAAATTACAGCAAAAAAAAAAAAAACTTTCACATAGCAGACTAAATTAGGATAAAAATGATCAGAAAAATCACTATTGGGGGGTTAGAATGGTGAGGATAGCCCGTAGAGAGGTTATAGATGGACAAAATGGTGAGGTTACAATTCCAGCGTATGTAATCTTCTCCCATTTCACGGTCTCATCTGAAGAAATGGAACAAAAAGCCATGATATCAAACAACCCAAACCTAAACCTTAATACTATAATCCAGAAGCAGAAGAATAAAAGAAGAAGAAGAAGAAAGAGATCGGGATTGGGGAAACAAACAGGCATCGTCATGGTAAGCGGAGGCGGAGAAGCTTTGCTTGTTGGGAATAACAGGATGGGAGCGGCTCTTCGCACCTCTATGAAAGACAGTCGTCGCTCGAAGCCCCGATCTCGACATGGATATCGCGGCGGAGAAGCTCTACTTGTTGCGAATAACAGGACAGGAGCCGCTCTTCACTCCTCCACGAAAGGCGGTGGTGTCCGCCGCTCGGAGCCCCAATCTCGCCATTGACATCACCATCGCGGACCACTCCTTCTCGATCCCTTTCAATTCAGATTCAATGATCTCTTCTCTTCTTTTCCCTTTGGACTCTCTGGAATACCATCGTTTTTTTATTTCTTTCCAAGCACATAACGGACGGAGAAAATAAACACGTGGTAGACAGACGCTGATGCCTTCATTTTAATAGATATGAATGATCAAAGGGTCATCTGCAGGAGAAATTATCATCTTACCTTTCCGAGGGCAATGGGTTATTATCTTATTCAAACATATCTCATGCAGATGCTGTCAACTACCGTGCATGCATTCCTAGCATACGATAAAATTTATTTTCTTAAATTAAAGACATATTTGATTGAAGAAAACTAAACATTTAGACTCTAAAATGATAATAGAAATAAGTGATTTTTATTTTAGTAATTTGGTTGGTGGGAGTCATGTTCCTATTCTAATTTTTGAGAAAAATGCTTCAATTTTTCAAAGTCCAATTCCGACTCTCCCCTAATATTCAAATCTTATTCCGATTTCAACTCCAATCATGAATTAAGAATATATTTGGTTTGCAATTAGAGTTGAAATCAGAATCAAAATGCTTGAAATGGGATTCGGAGCGGCCCTACTTCCCAACATGTTTGGTTCATAACCGAAATCAAAATAAGCTTTGAACATTAAGGGAGAGTATAGATTGAATTCTAAGAGATTGGGACATGTTTCATTTTCCTTGAGAACAGGAATAAAACTATCCCCAAATAAACAGCTGAAATGGGAGTCATTCATTCCTATTCCAGAGCCCAAATCTCCCAACCAAGCATACCCCAAATATGTCAAGTAGACTTGGCAATGGGTTGGGTTGGGTGCGGATTTGAATCGACCCGAACCCGATCTAATATCCTCGTATTTTGACTCGAACCCGACCCATGACCCGACGGGTCAACAATTTCTTTATCCATATCCTATCCGATTGGGTATCGAGTTATCTGATCGGATACCTGCTCCATCTAAATGAGATTTTCTAGATGAAAATAGAAGCATTGACAAATAGTCCACTACCATTCTTCAGCTCTTGAGATCTTAACTAAGTCTAAAGGCCATAAAGCCCATATTTCATACAACCAACCCATATTTAAATAATATATATACATAAGATCCGATTGGATGCGAATTAGATAATAGGTCGTGATAGCTACTATCCAAACCCGATTTAATCTGAGATATAAATTTATCGGATTCGGATCGAATCAAAATCCAACCAACACGTTAACCAAACCAACCCATTAGAATCATATTCCATCTGGATCAGATGTAATTATCAAATCTAATACCAAGGAATATAATCATTCCAATACATCCCAATCGCAAATCAAACGTACCCACATCTCTACTCTAAATGAGGATTTGAGCTTAAATCCTTACTGTGAAGCAATTTGGGTAAGATTTGGTTGAGCTTGGCCCGACCAAACCAATCAAACTGCATCCCTGGCAAGACATGGTGCGACGTTTTTTTTTCTTTTTTTCTTTTTTTCTTTTTTTCTTTTTCTGGTAACGGGGGCCACTCTTTATTATATGCTGACGGTAACATAACAATAACGAGGTGGTAATAGGTAGAAAACTTCCAATTTATACCCCAAGTAGCATTTTATTAACCAAAATAATGTTTGATCCTGATCTCATGCAAGGAGAAAAGGCTATTAGCCATTCGTCCCATGATTTAGGTAGACTATAACATCACGTGTGCAATCATCTAATGCAAGTGATGTTTTGACAAAGTTTATACCATGCACAGATCTCTCTGTTAAAGTTTGATGCTTCGATTGTTGATAATGATAAATTTCTGGCCCCAAATAATATACAGCATGTTTATGAAAAAATTAAAGGAACATAATTATTATGCTTTCTACTTTGACACTAGTTTGATTAGACGCCAAACACAGTACAAACAAACATGAAGGGAAAAGATGAACTTTGATATACAACATCTCCGTGGAGAGTCATTGATTTCATCAAGGGATGAGTTCAGAGTGAGCCTTGATACACATTAAAGGCGGTAATTTGAACCGATCCACTAAATATCCGATCCAACCCAATCTGAATGAGGCAAATTTTATCCGACTCAATTGAAACCCGGAACGGATATAAATTTTAAAAAAAATTATTCAAAATAAAATCAAATCAGATATGGATAATAGTACGTCCCAACATAAATCTGATCCAATATAATCTTAATATATATCTCTTTTTAAAAATATAATAATTTTGTATTATTTATATGAATTCGATTTAATTCGATCCGAGACGAATACAGGCTATATATGGGATTTTTACTTGCAAGACAAATACAAGTATGAACCAATCCGACACATATCCAACTCATTACCATCCTTAGTGCAGATTCAAGCCACTCAAGACTCAACCACATTATATACAATTCCATTGAGAATCAAATTGACAAGTTTTTAATTGACTATCTAGCTCGATGAGAAACACCAACAAGTCTTTCACATATCTATGACTGAAGAACACTGAATACAATTAATGGCAAAAAATTGTAATAATTACAGGAAAACTGAGAGAACTGCTTTCTAAAGATTGCCATTGATTGCTTGCACAACCTATAAATCATCAGCAAAGTACCACGTCCATCTCATGAATAACACAAGAAAAAAAAAAACAATAAAAGAATAATTGGTTGATGTTATATATAAGTGGACGATCAGCGATCTCATTGCTCTACAAGGCATCTGCAATTTCATTGCCTGTGTAAGTAAATAGCTTCACCACAAAGGAGTATAGTAGCTATGTAATCCACTGAAATACTTACCTGATAACTTGGTTTTCTTTAATTACTAGGGGATAACATTCTGACCTTCAGAAAATTCACCAAATATATCCGGGCAATCATCCCATTTCTTCTGCTTCCTTGCTTCCCAATATCCACCCACGTAGCAAAATGAGCCATTCTCACTATCCTTCCTGAACCATCTAGGTTTCCATCCATTCTCCTGTAACTTTCTTGACTGCACAAAGAGAACAGCACCAAGTATCAGCACTGACGTGCAAGACACACACAGAACTTAGCTAACCATTTTTTAAAAACAATCAAAGAAACATGGACATCAACCGCAGATTCTTGGAGGTGATCATGTCATCAAAGGTCAACATGGTTTGAAAGAAATATCTCTACCCATATTATTTTCTCCATGTAGATGACTTGATGGTCACCTTGTATACAACAATAAGTGGTTTCCACAATGACTCAACCTATGGTGGAGTTGCAGGATCTTGATAAGTTGGGTACAGATATGATAGAGCCAGACGAGCACTAATTCTCAAATACCTTATAGTGAATGAAATACACAAACGCAAGGCAAAATGCTAAGGATTTTTTTTATTGAAAAAAAGCCAACAGAATTTAGCTTTTCAATGAATAGAACTTCAATCTCAGGAATTACCATGCCAAAACAATCAAGCCTTTGTCCCAACTACACAACCTTAGCTATCTCGGAAATTACCACACTAAACTACAATGATTTGTCTTTCTCCACAAAGATATAAGGACTCTCAAAAAATCTAAGATACAATGTGCATGCACATGTGTGGACACTAGTCGTTGAGGCCCAAAAAAGAGGGGAAAAAATCATGAAAAGAGAGACTTAGGGAATACCATGCGCTGCCTTCTTTCCAATCGCTGCTTCTCTGCATTTGCCTTTTCATACTCCCCGTTTTCTAAGTACCTCTGGTCTGGTCGAAGTCTTGAATCCGTAGGTGGAAGTTTCTCCTTAATCCGTGACCAAATATTTGGGATCAGAACTATACCAGAAAATAGAAATGAATGAGAGTAAAAAAAGTAGAAGGTAATAAGTTGATTTCATGTCACATCTACCTGGAGTTCTGATGTTAGCTCATTCAGCATAATTGCAAATGATGACAAGTTATACCGAGTGGGATTAGCAGGAGGCTTACTCCTTTGCCACAATAAGGTAGCATTTTGTGTTGAAATACAACTCTTGGTCTTGAACATATCATCATCTATCGTGTAGTACATGCTGTCATCCCATTTTCCCTTCAAAGTAGCAACTTTAGTGCTATTGACATCCTCAATAAAGCCTTGCACCTGTGTGGAACGGTTAGACCTCAGACTTCGCAAACAAGTCAACATCAGACACTAATAAGGATCTATTTTCTTACCTGACGTGGGTTGCGTTCAAGGAAAGATTGATCTTTGAACTTCAGTTTACATGAATATTGCCAGTTGCCCAGTATGTTCATTGTTCCATGGTGGTTACAGTACACTTTACCAAGGATGAGGTTATAAATGGTCGTCGTGACCTAACAAAGGAAACAAAAAGATCAACTTGGTTGGAGTAAAGAGGAAACAGATAGTTGCAGAGATGGTAGATCAATCTCTCTCTCTCTCTCTCTCTCTCTCTCTCTCTCTCTCTCTCGCTGTGTGTGTGCACGCACGTGCATGCGCATTTGTGCAAATGCATGTGAATGTGCACACGTGCATGTGTCTATTTATGTGTGTTCATGTGCATGGGGACATGGCTGAAGAGTAAATTTTATTGGAGATGAATGTGGACTCGTGTATATAATTATATATGTTTACACTGCATACCTTACTCCATTGAAAAATTTCACCATCATCAAATTTCAGGGTCAAGACACCAACAGGATCTAGCTGAATAGTTTGCCCCCAAAATTTACTCCTGAGATTGCTGTCGCCCCAGAATTTCCAACCTTTGCCTTCACAATGGCAGGCAATGAGCATTGGGTGGTGGCTAACCTATTATGTGCAATAGTCAAAAGCTTATATCCCAAAAGGAGATCTTTATGAAAATTCCAGACAATTGATACATAGAGTTAAAAGGGCATGATGCCTGCTGACCAGTGATTTGGAATGAGGCAGAAAAATGTCAAGTGCAAAATTTCAAAAGGTGAATGCATATCAGCCATCATGTAACACTCAGATGGTTTGCGTAAATAGTCAAATAAAAGCAACATTGCTTGAACCGACAGAACCCATTTATAAAATGGTCAAAGAGGATACCATGATAGAATAATATAAAAGCTACAACAATGTAATGACTCCGGGACATTGGTTGTTGCAATTAAGCCATTTTCACCAGGACAGAAAGAGAAGTAGAATCATGCTGGAGATGTTACAATTAACAGAAGGATTTTTCAAGATTACAAAATTTATGTCTTAAGAGTTCACTTAATGTGGGAAAAAAGTAACCTATTTATCTGCTCTAATGGGTTGTGGATGTTATCATAATCAAGATATATTGCTTGCACTCAGGTATGGGTGCCATTGTGGCACTACTACAGAGTGGCAGGTTTTGCAAATTCCCAGACATAGGATCAAAAGATGTAGCTACAAAAATCTGAATTGGACAAGTACGTGTGCAGAGCTAGACTACAAATTGTACATCAAATGATCTAAATCTTTTGTAAAATATCAATGGTTCAAAAATCAATTATGTACCAGTCACTGGTTCTACAGTGATAATCAAGGCTAGGCCAACTATTAAAATACTAGAGACCAAAAATCATATGTTTTAGTGGTCTTTTAAGTCGCATCAAGTTGGGCGCAAAATAGAATTTACCAAATACTCTAATGCATGAAAATATATGATAGGGCATCTTGACTGAAAAATCCTTACACACCTGCTCGATGCATATGTTCAGGACCTCCAAAACATATGATTCTTGGTCTCTAGGTTATTGTAGCACTTCTAGCAACATGTGTACCATGATGCATGGAAGACAACATGAAACCGATATGCTAATATGATAAATCTTTAGAAATAGGATATGATACAGCTAAGATATGACAACAAATATGTATTTTTCTGTGTATATATGTAAAAGAATATCGATGAAGCATAGTGGGTTATCCACCTGACATAGTACACAATTTAAATGCAGCATTAGCATCCACAAATTTTATTATTTAATTATCATTCAAACTAATAGACCATGACTCCATATAATAATATCAACATAGCATACTTCAAAAAAAAAATATTATCGATAAGAGGCTTACATTCATCAAAAAATAAAGGAAATAAAGCTCTCTTCCTCATTCCTATTGATATCAAGGAAGTACATTAGGCATATCTAGGAAATACCCCACAATTATGAATACCCATGAAGCATCCGAAACCTCTTTTAAATTTTGAAAATAGGATACTCCAAAATAAGTATACGAAATGCATCCAATTAGACATATCTTTGTAGATATACTCCTTTTTATGCATAAATGTGCATGCACACCTTATATTCACAATGGAAGTGAAGTTAGTGTGAAAAAGCTTCAGGAAAATGCTAGTCAAAAACATGACATAAAATTCACTCAGTATCTATCGCTGATTATGCCAAAATAATTATTGTCATTCCATAAAAGAAAATGTCTTATAGATAAAATAGATTTGCAAAAATAAAAATGCATACAAACCCTTAAGGCTAATATATGTATACATACAAAATATGCACAGACACACGGAGTCACATAGATTCATGCATTCATGTGTTTGTGTGCACACTCTTTATATTCATAATCAAAGATTCAAAATAATAACTTCTTGGAAGAAAATACTTATTTTCTCCTAAAATGGGAGTTATTATGGTTCATATAATGCTGTAAAGATGAAGTTTCTGAGCATGGAATAAATGGCAAATGGTGATTATTTGTTGCTTCTGATTCTGTATCACATTTGACAAGTCCCTTAGATTCTAATATCAAAAATTCATGGCTAACCATTTACAAAAAGAGATGCACCTTGCTATGACAGTTTTATATAAATCTGTTGCAAGTTTCATATTACAAAAAACTATAACAGTAACCAACAAAGTTACCCTAAATTTTTTGGGTCAAATTATAAATCCTCCGATCTTATCACCAACTATTATGAATATCTTGGATGAGAGAATGGATCAGAGAAGTCTTGAAGCTAAGTAATCCAACATATACCTTCTATCAACTGATCAGATAACAGAAGCACAATCGTGTGTGTGTGTGTGTGTGTGTGTAGAGAGAGAGAGAGAGGTAGAAAGAATAATATGACGAGAATAATAGAGAAATGAATGAGGAAAAGGAGAAGGTAATTGACCAGCATACTCATTTCCTCTTTGAACTGCTATAGGTGGCTGAAAGAATAGAATATGCTACAATAGTTAGGTCCTAATAATATAAATTCTATGATACAACAACCTAGAAGGGCCTTTTTGGATCGGAAGTCAGGCTTACCATTTTATTGAATAACTTGGAGATGGAGTGACTGCAAGAGAATACCAGAGAAAAATTATAATGGTTTTATCTTTTCTCTGATGTTTGGCTGATCATAGGGAAATACATCGGAAAAATCAACTATTGTCCATCTATAGCTAAAAACTCCAATGTTAAGGTTCAAAATTTCATCTCTATGTCAAATGAACTCTCTCTCTTTTTGTCCATAAAGAAAGTTGGGTTCTTTTCCTTAAATAAGAATTTTTGGCATCATACAACATCAAGAGTTAAAAAAGGATTAGCTGATATATATATATATATATATATATATATATATATATATATATATATATAGAGAGAGAGAGAGAGAGAGAGAGAGAGAGAGAGAGAGAGTATGCTACACTCAAGTGTAGCCAGCCCCAAATTCGATTACCCTCGCTGCATACGATTGGGGCGAATCTCAAAGGTACTAGGGCATATGCTAAGCATAAGGCAGAGCCATTCCATAACAACAGAAAATCCTTGAATAATTAATGGGACAAGACAGGATGTGCCACACACACCCACACCCATCCCTCCATTTTTTGACCCCTCATCTCCTCCGACCCTCTCTCTCAACCTGAGACAAGCCTCTCAACCAGAAGCAACACCCAAACACTGAAATCCTTTCTACCAGAAGCCTTCCTCTCCACCCTCTTCCGACTAAGAGAGAGGATCCAAAGAGGGAGGCTTCCAGCGGAGAGGGTTTGGAGGTTGCTTCCAATAGAGAGGGTTGCTTCAGGCAGAGAGAGAGAGAGAGAGGGTTAGAAGAGATGAGGGGATGAGGGGTCATGGTATTGAGGGACAAGCGCAGGTATGGCTGGCGTGTCCCATCCCATCCAATTGATCCAATTAATTACTCAAGGATTCTTTATTTTATTTTTATGGGACGGCTCCACTTAACGGGTAACGGATGCCCTAGTACCTTTGAGATTTCCGCCAATCGAATGCTAATGGGGGTGACCTGGTTTGGGGATGACTACACAAGTGTCGCGTAGTCAATCTATTTATCGATCTATCTATCTACCAATCGATGGATCAATCTATCCATCTGTCTGTTTGTCTATTAGGATGCATAACTTATTTATAAGAAAGTATTTTTCTTCTATGATCTTAGATAATACTTAAGCCCACCTATCTGGCAGTAGTTCATAAAGAGCACCTTAGTATAAGAAAAGAGGTGGCCATAGTGGAGCTCCTAGCATGCTAAAATTCAACTCCTAATGCATATCAAGCATTCCTATAATCTGTATTACCAGAATAACTCTTCTATAGTTAAATCTTAGAAGGACTACTATGATGCTATGGTCATCACAATCAAATAGGAAGCAGAGGAGATCGATGGTAGGGATAAGGTGGGTGGAACCAAAGACAAGCGGTGACAAGGGAAGCAAGCTCTTTGGTGAGGGGGGCTATTGCCAATGCCATCTTTCAGGGACTGCAGCAAACGAAGCACTGGATCCGATGTAGGGGGAGGCCGGTGCAACAATAGAGGAAGTCAAGGACAGCATTGGTCACCAAGGGAAGTGATGTGGAGGAGGGGCTTACAGGGAGTGAAGGAATAGTTAGAGAACAAGAAGAAAAAAGGATTTAGGGAGCGATGGAGACAGCATGGAGGAAGAAACAGGATGAGTGACCATTTCATTCAGGAAGGAGCGACAAGTATCTTGTTGAGATGGCAAGAGAGAGATTTCCATGCAAAACATGGGGAAGAAATTAAAATATTAGATTTTTTTTTTTTCTTTTCCCATGGAATCACTGGTTTTCGATGGTATTTTGGACCCAAATCTCATGAAATATCATGGAATTTATATATATCCAAACAGGCCCTAAATAAGTCATGGTTCCTCAACTCTTTCTGTAAGCAGGTGATCAGATGTTGAAACTTCTAGGCTTGCACCAAAAGTTTGAAAGCTAACCCTTTCTGGGCAACTATTAAAATGTTTATCTATAACATATATCATACCAGTAGTCCATCAGCATGGTAAAGAAGTGAAAAACTATATTCCATCCATACCACCTTTTCTCTATGTGTATCAGCTAACATCAATGTCTATCACAATGATATGTGTTGAGACAGACCAATAAATAGTGACACAAAGTTGTACCATGTTTTTGCATTTCAAACCCATGCCCTACCACCCTGAAGAACCTTTTTTCTATTCTAAAATTCTTCATTGAAACATCTTTAGCCTTTTTTAATGTTTCAGAAGCACATTCCACAGCTTGCACATGGTAACAAAACCAACAAGAAAAAAAAAATCTAGCTTAACGTCTCAAAGTAGTTTCTATTGTGATAACCAAATTTTCTAAAGTAAGATATGTTAAATTTAATTATGTATATGTTAAAATGGATGAAATTGCCAGCAAAAGAATGATATTGTATTTAGACAGCTGGCTGGAAAAAAAGTAATATGTATGCATTTCTGCAACAATTTTCTGAGATTCCTACGTAGAGGCACACAACCATATTTGCTAACTCCAGAGGTTGCGGGATTGTAACCCAACTTAACCTTTGACATGGAGGGAGAAGATTAAATGTTTAACATTGAGTCTGAAGCAGCTCATCTCATTCCGCCTCCAAGATCAAGATAAGCCATATGTAGGTCAACGGACTAGTTGTTGGACTAGTACTAATTTCTAGTACATGTTCATTTATTTGACTAAATCGATCACTTAAAGGTGTCCCTTACAAAATACAGTGCCCACAAATCTGAAGTAGCTATTCTCATGTCCAGTGATCTGCAGTGAGATGTGTCTGCCAGCGGTAATCAAACTTCAAAAAATTCCTAAACTGCAGTGTGTGACAATATTTGATGAATCTACAGGTTGCAGGATTGAACCCGACTTACCCTTCATAATGGAGGGAAAAAGTTTAAATGTTTAATATTGAGTCCGGATGATAGCTCATCTGATAGTGATTACATGATTAAGAAAAGCCCTACGAAAAATCAAAGCCCAGGTTAAGGACTTGCACTAGTTTCCAGTACACCAAAACTTCTTTGAATGAATTGTTTACTAAAGAAATGGCACTCCAAAAATTTCAGTGTCCATAAATCAGAGATAGCTATTCTCATGTCCAGTGACATGAGTCACTAATTTAACAGTGGCTGCTTAGAGATACTTCCATATCAACCCAAAAGTGCACAAATGAAAATAATAAAGGAAGATCATATTTATAAGACAGACAACTAACGAATTAACTCATGTAAAATCAAGGCAATCAAGCATGTTAATGATACCGCTTATTCCATGAGTCACTGCACAGAATATAACAGCATAGTCTGTTGCTAAGTAGCATAGGATTAGAGGCAAAAGTGGATTTTTTTTTTCCCCTCCTTTTTAGTGTGTTTCCCTGTAAGGGGAAGCCAGATAATGACTGGAAATCCCCTAGCGATCTTCATGGATCTCATTATTAAGATCAGATCATATGAAAACTTAACCCCACCATACCCTCCCCCCCCCCCCCCCGCCAACACCACCCCAACCCCAACAAAAGAAAAAAAGATACAAATTCTTATGGCCAGAAATAGAGTGCCAAGTACCTTGTTTTCCGGTCATGCTTTTTGTAGTTTGACATAGCTAATGGAGTGAGGAAGAAAATAATACCATGAGACATACTCTACACTGTGGGTACATTAATATTCAAATACAGACCTTTTCAGAAAAGAAGCGAATTCCTTTTTCAGGGAAGTCAGCTTCATAAGTCTCCCCTAGCAAAGGATTGAATGGTTTGCAGTGGCGGCCATCCGAAGAAGCATAACCAGAGACCGCAAAGGCAGCTACATTCAGAATTCTCATGAGACTGTTCCCCTAAACACAACATGAAAAGTTCAATGTAAGCAACAAAAAATAGAGGGGGGGGGGGGTGTGAAGGTCAACGCATACCAATATATAAGTCGAGGGGACATTCTTTTACATAACAGCATATGCAGAAAAATACAAAGCACACAACATGTTGGGACTTGAATTAGGAATGCTACTAAAAGCCATATCTACTAGAGCTATCATGGAGAAACTTCATCTGTCACAATAAATATTAAATCAATCTTCAAGTCAATTAAGAACAAGAAATTCAGAAGCATAACAGAGTTCAATTTACTCATTCATATATGCACATAAACTCCTGTACCATGAAGCAGTTACCACAGATAGCAGGTACCACCTTCAATAAATTTCAGCAGTCAAAGGATACAAATAGACATGATAATTATATTATCTTACAGGCCCCAAAATATCCAATTGATTTCAGCAAAAGCCAATTAAATTTACCACCAATAAATAAATCATCATACCAGATGAGTTAATTTGCAGCATGAGCAATCATAAAATCAACTAGACACAGACCAAGATACAAGCCAGAGAGTATGCTTGATGACACATAGCCAAGTATAACATCATGTGGGCATTTTGATGGTTGGCATGTCACAGTGGTACTGTTGCAGCAGCCCAGTGCATCAGATTTTTTAACTGACTTTTCACTAGAGACATATGGGATAGTTGGGCAAAACACCTACGACAAGAGGTCTCTTAGAACTTCCAATTAATGCCACATATTACCTCATCAGAAGAGCAATGAAAATACTTAATACAAGGCCCGGAAAAAGTTAAGAGAAACAACCAAGTCTAAGCAAGTACCTCATATTGACCATCTAGGATGCTAAAAATATGCAGAAGGAAGCGTAAAACCTAATAGGGACAGTGATTTTAAGGACAGTTTACAAACCATGTAAAGAGGCTTTTCTATTATTCAAAACCTCAAGATTCAAATAAAAAATGTTTAAAGGTTTATGTTGGATGCTTGTTTCAAGCTACAATAATCAATGTTGTCAAATCGGAATTCGACTCGTGAATCGTCCATGCCTTAACTCGAATCGCAACTCGAATCGTAAGATTCAATAACAAAAAGCACAATCAAAATGTATACCAATCTATTAATTAACGAATACTCAAAAAGATGTCCAAAAAGTATAGATAAGTTTAAAATACTAAGTCCAAAACATAAATTAAAAATAAACATGAAATATCACTAATTCACTATTCACTCAAAAAATTAAATAGAATCTTCAGT
Source organism: Elaeis guineensis (assembly GCF_000442705.2). Taxonomy (NCBI): domain Eukaryota; kingdom Viridiplantae; phylum Streptophyta; class Magnoliopsida; order Arecales; family Arecaceae; genus Elaeis; species Elaeis guineensis. Next base: position 17,814,242 of record NC_025996.2, read on the forward strand.
CATCACAATCATCCTCAAGGCTAATGTCGCCATCACCGCTGCCGCCGCCGTCATCATCATCATCTTCAAGCATAATCATCTCTTGATTCTCTTCTTCTTCCTCTTCTTCCTCATTACCTTCATCTTCTTCTATCACTTCAATATCTTCCTCAACAACCTTTTCTTTCCCTTTACCTTTACCATCAACATTTAAGTTTCTTGGTCCTACAAAAATATTTTAAGAATCAACAAAGCCAAATAAGAAAATAATACAATTGTTTAAAAAATTAACTAAAAAAAAAGAATTAGAAAATAATTTGCATACTTCTCTTCCTTGTTCTATTATTAGGTCCCTCATCAATATCAAAACATTCATTTACATCCAACCAAGGCACATCATCCAATAAGCATGGCTCTTCTTGCTCAGTTATCCACTCATCATCTGATTCCATATCTGATAAGTATATCGGATCATATGCCTCCCCCTTTTCTTGTCTTTTTTGTTGTCTCATCTCAAGTTGAATATTGTACTTGACAAACACCAAGGCATTCAATCTTTGTTGCTCCAAATGGTTTCTTTTTTTTGAATGAATATGTTCAAATGTGCTCCAATTTCTTTCACATCCAGTGGCACTACAAGTAAGACTTAGTACTCGAATTGCTAGCCTTTGAAGTTCTTTGCACCGTTCTCCAAAACTCTCCCACCATAGAGCTAGATAAATAAAATAAGATAAATTAAATTTAAATTTGACAGGTAAAAATGAATTCATAAAATTATAATTATAATTACCTGATTATTTTTTATTTCTTGTTGATATCACTTTGTCCATCCCAAATAAACTTTCGGCCTTCTTAAATTTTTGAAGTTGTGAATCAATGATGACTCTTGTCTCAATATCTAGATACATTTTCTCAATTGTCTTGAACAATGCAATTTTTACTTCAGCATCAGCATTAAAATTAGAATCATATTGAAACCTAAAGATCAAGAATCAAAAAATAAATTTAAATTTAAAATAATAAAATTTACTAATGGAATAATGTAAATTAAAAAAGTGTGACTTACTTGAGATTAAGATAATATGCTGCAGCATGGAGTGGTTTATGAAGTTGCAAATCCCAACGAATGTCAATTATCTCCCAAATCCGATCATATCTCTTCTTAACATTGTTGAAATTTTTGCCAATTTGTTCTTTTGCTCTATCCATTGCTTCATAAATATAACTCAGAGCCGGTTTTGCATCTCCATCAACAAGTCTCAACACTTTGACCAAAAGAAAGACACACTTCAAACAATATTTTGTAGCTTTCCAAAATCTATTATCACTCAATATAATTTCTTGAACTTTTCTAACCTCAAATTTGCATGCATAAGTGCTCCTTGCCCATTTTTCTGAAGCAAACATAGCTCTTAAAGCAATCTTCCTATCTAGTATGCTTCTAAAAATGAGATAGGATGTTGCAAATCTAGTAACCACCGGTCTTGTCAATCTTAGAATATTTTTTAAACAAACTAAGAATCCAAGTATGGTGGTAAATATAAACTGTAATTTGCCTTGCCTTGCCAAGTGTATTAAAAAAAATTAAAATATTTTCAATGTCACTAAGTATTAAATCTAAACAATGGGCTGCATATGGAAACCAAAAAAGATACTCTCTTTTCTTTTAAGAGTCTACCCGCACCAACATAAGCAGAGACACTATCTGTCACCACTTGAACTATATTTTCCTCTCCAATCTCCTCTACTAAGCTGTTAAGCAATTCAAATAATTTATTTAAATCCTTACTAACATCAGAGGTATCCAATGATTTGAGGAACACTGTCTCAATTGGACTATTCACAAGAAAATTAGTAATAGACCGATTTTTTCCATCAGTCCAACCATCGGACATGATTGAACATCCCTTTTTTTTCACTCATCTTTATATTTTATCAAACATTCATTAACACTTTCCCCCTCTTTCTTCAAGAAAGTAACTCTGGCTTCATGATAAGAAGAAAGTTTCAATCCTCTTCCATACTCCCCAACAGATTTCATCATTTGAGCAAATAAAGGGCTTTTGACCAAATTGAATGCCAATGCATGTCCATATAGAAATCTACAAATATCTCTAACCACTGGTTCTCTTTTTTTTATCATTTCATTCATTATCCATTGTTTACATTCATTTCCCCTTCCTTTCATCATAAATGAATCCATAGTTCCCTTCCTTATTTTTGCATTTGGCTCATCTACTTCAAAGCACTCAACATCATCACCCAAATTTTTTTCTATTTCTTTCTCCCCCAACAAATTTTTAAAAAAATTCTAAATTTCTTCAAAAACTTGAGTACAGGGAGAAACATTATTATGTGTACCCACAAGATTTTTCATTCTATTCACTCCTCCCCAAAAACTCTTGTTACAATAATTGCATACAAGATGTAATCGATTTCCATCACCTCCTTTGCCATCATCAAATTTTTTACAATGATTCCAAGTGGGATCCACAACTTTAAATTTTTTTCTAGATGCTATTATTCAATAAAATAATAATACACAATTCCACTGCAAGTATGTAAATTAATTCCTATTAAAAAAATAAAAATTGTTAAAAAAATTGTCAAAAAAAAACTTAATCTTACTATTACTACTATTTTTATTTTTTTGGGTGAGAATTTAAGTGGATAAGTATTTATCTAAAGAAGGTGAGTCATTTTTGAGTGGTTGTTGCTTGTTGGTGGCAACGGAACCAGAACGGGACTTAACTCTTAAGTCACCGACCTCTCTCAGTTCCCCTCTCGCCTCTCGGTTTCGAAGCTTCGAGAGAAGTCCCACTTTTAAAAAAAAAAGACGAGGACCATAGCCAAGGAAAGCTTCGGTCCGATCGGGAAAAAAAACAGGCTTGCAGGCGGCATCGGGGAAGAGAAACAAAGGGTTTCAGGCGGCTTCAGGGAAGAAAACAGGGGAGAAACAGAGGGATTGAGAAGTAGGCTTCGGTCCAATATTAAAAAAAAAAAGCTTTAGGTTTCGGGAGAGAAACAAAGAGATTGGAGAAGAAGAAGGCTTCGGTTTGATCAAAAAAAAAGCTTTTGGAAGGAAAAACAGAGAGACCGAGGAACAAAAATAAAGCAACGGGAAAGAGAAACCTACCGGACCTACGACGAACTTGCAACGATGCTTCGAAGGCTTCAAGGCTTTCTCTTCCCCACGCGACCTCTTCCTCTTCTCGCCGTCGTCTTCGAAGGCTTGAAGCAGCCAGAAAAGAGTTCAAAGGTGAGAAATCTCTTTGATTTGCTTGTGCGAACCAATTTTGAAAGCAAATTTTGCCAAAATCCGATAATCTATTTTGATTCTCTGGCTCTTCGGCTTCCAAAAACGGCGAGAAGCCACCATTGGAACTTATCTTTTCCGATCTGACGGTATCGGACGATTCCTCGAGTCGCACGATTCAGTCGATGGACTCGCGATTCAGGTGCGATTCTTCTCTTTTCCCGATTCTTCATTCCGGTTCGACTCGACCACACTGTGAATCATCGCGAATCATACGAGTCAACTCGCGACTCATACGATTCTAACAACAAAGACAATAATTGACAAAGATTGATCTAGGAGGATCATCACCGAACCTATTGTGGACCACTTTATCCATTTTAGGTAGGTCAAGACAGGATCCAAAAGCAAGATCCATCATATCGAAAGCCAAATTGTTCACCCAATTTACAGAGGCCATAATTTTCCATACAAGATCTGATTGAGGTGCTCTCTTATTTGAAACTGGGTAATTTTTCGAGATTCATGATGATGTGTTGACCCCTAAAACGTTTGTCATATGCAACCATTAGGGGAATATGACAATGTTTGGGCCTCCAAACAAGCCAGTCGAGAAGGTTTTCTTTTTGGGAAATAATTTAGGCAGGCATAACTTACAATCCCGAAAGAATTAGATAAAGGAACTGAAGAAAAAGTTAATATAGGAGTCAAGATCCAACTCCAAGAGGATTTTACCTTTTTTGTGATTATTTCCACTCATCATAGCTATTTTAAGAAAGCTGCAACCTCTTGCAGTTAAAAGAGCAATCCGACTCAGATTTTGTAAGGGCATACTCTCACTAGCATAAATAGAGAGATTATAGTCAGTTTAAAAAAACAAAACAAAAAAGGGACTTAGAACCCTACTTTAGCAAATTCTCTTATTTTCTATTTATCTCTTAGAGAGATCTGAGTTGAGTGGATTAAAGAAAATCTTTTCTTCTCTCTAATTGAATTTAATACTCGCAAATTTTTCGAACAGCAAGCCATCAATCTCCAATGTACCATTGCCTCAAGTTTGAGCCTCATCATCAACATGTGCTTCATGTGGTGAACCCTTGAACCAAATTATGGCAGCAACAACTACTTTTAATATGATGTTGTTGCACGGCCTGAATGCCACCCAACTCAGTCAGTACCTTATTAAGCTCCACCTAACTCAAGGCTTAAATTTGTGGTGGTTGTTGCATTTCAACCTCTTCTATCATTCAATCACCCCAATTCCTAGTGGTGCATTAACTATAAATGCACAAATCATCTAAAACAAGCATGATTTTGAAGAAGCAAGACTGATGACTAGCACATGATTAATTACTCTTACTTTGAAACTTCAAATTACCAAGGTTAATCTTAAGAGGATCTCACTTTCACAATTCTCATATTCAAGCAATTTATCTCTAGTTGGCCAACATTAGTAAATGTAAATTTAATAGATATAGCTCCAAACTTTTTAGTTATTTAAAGCTTTAACCTTAACTTGCATCTTTGTTGCATCTTGTATTACTCAGTCTTGACAAATTTTTGACTTTAGGGCTATACTCACTGGTCATGATTTTGGGCACCCCATTGCCCATATTTGTGCAACAAGTTGTTCCTCTAATATCCAATCTTAGTGGTGACTTAACTCTTTAATAAGCTATAGATACATATTCCATCTCTATATATGTCTATAACTCAACTTGTAGCTTATGCTCATTTGCTTCAAAATGCATATCCCATGAACCTCATACAAGTTAGAGGATTCATATAAGTTGTAGAGTCGGAATGTTTCCTTGATGATATGTACTTTCTCCATGTGGGCCCATCACTAATAGTAAAAAATAGCTGTCAGCAATGGATATATACTTGTTCTTTACAAGAATAACTAGTACAAGCACTCAAAGAGTAGCAATCAATACAACAATATGAGTACAAAAATTGCCATCAACTCTAGTAACATGTGCCTAAAGTCTGAGCTATAAGGCCAATGCTTCAATAAATTAAATGGACCAAATAGGCTACGGTATCATAGACTTGATCCTCCTTTTGTTTTCATAAGACATTATTGGTTTTATACAATGCTTCTTTCTTGCTTAACTAAAAATAATAATAATATTTCTTTCTTCATATTGTATAATCCTAACCAGCAATCCAGTTTTTGTTCATTTATAAATCACTTATAAATTCACCATTGCCTTGGACTGAAAGACAAGTTATTGGCTTTTTAGACTTTTGAAACATTTCAAGCAGTATTGCCTAGACCTGTTGGAGTTTTGACCATCAAGCTAATTTATCTAATTCTATCCTATTAGTAAATGAATCATTGCCTTGAATGAAAAGCCAAGCAATTATCTTTTAAATTCATTTTCCTTAATTTCAAAAAATCCATCTAACAATCAACTCTATCCTAGAGAGATTCCATCTAAGCTCTTTTAAGAATTTGACAAACAACTTACCATTTATGGAATTGTTGAAATCCCATGATTATAGGAATCCCAAATTATGGTATCTGTTGGAATCCCATGATTATAGGAATCCTAAATTATTAGGAATTAATTTCAATTTCTGTATATAGCTGATTCCTCTAATTATTTCTGTTTTCTTTTGTAATTATTTAGCTTCCTATTCTAGGACTGGTGGATGTATATAAATAGGAAGTATGTAAAGAGCATTATTATTTAGAAATATACAAAGAAATTCTCTCCAAATTTTTGTTTTCTTCATGGTATCAGAGCCATATTAGGGTTTTTGGGTCAAGCTTCTAGCGACTTATTACGGGGGAGGGAGGGTGGTTGAGTGTCACCGCCTGCCCAAGGAGGAAGCCCAACTGCCGATCAGCCCGCCACCAGAAAATCATCGCCGTCCGATGAAGCGCGTGGCTCCACGCGCAGTCACAAGCCACAGCCTCCTTTCCACGCGCCGGCGCATGGACCTCTTTTCCAATAGCTTTTTCCGACCGTTCCTTTTCCTGTGTCCTTCCTTGTGTGTTGCGCCTCTGCCTAGCCTTGGTTCTTGACCTGGTTTGCTTTTCTTTTTACTAGTGCTAAGTATTTTGTTTCTTCAGTGCTTTTTCTCCTATTTGCTGAAACATGACTGAGGGAAAGAAGGCTGTGACTAAAACAAAAATGGACTTTGTAAGTGATAACCCATCTTTACAAATCAGTCCCGTTAAGCTCGATGGAACTAATTATCTGGCATGGTCCAGATCCTGTCTTTTGTTCATTCAAGCTAGGAGACTACAAGGGTATATTACTGATAATCCAAAATCAGAAATTATCAGTTCTAGTTATACTCAAGTGGGAATCAGAAAACTCACTTATGATGTCTTGGCTTATCAATTCTATGCAACCTCAGATTGCTTGGAGGTATTTGTTGTTGAACAGTGCAGCCACTATTTGGAATGCAGTTTCTCAATCCTACTCTCAAATGGGCAATGATGCACAGATTAACGAGCCCCGTAACAAAGTTCATGGAACGAAACAAGATGAGATGACTATTGCACAGTACTTTGCTGAATTAAATAGTTTATCGTAGAAATTGGATTACTATCCGGATTTTCAAGCCACATGCGCTACTAATGCTGTTAAGTTTCAAAAATTGATTAAAAAGGAACGCATATATGATTTTCTTGCTGACTTGAATATAGAGTATGATCAGATAGGGATCCAAGTACTTGAAAAGGATCCTATGCCTTCCTTGAGGCAAACATACTCATATGTCCAACGGGAAGAGAGTCGAAGGAGTGTCATGATCCATTCATCCTCTGTTGATAAGGTAGGGCTAGTAGCTGCCTCTTCACGAGAGCAATGACATGTTCCTCATCAAGGTCCTCCAGACAAAGATAAGTTACACTATGACTACTGTGGCAAGTCTCGACATACTAAAGAACATTGCTGGAAACTGCATGGTCGCCCAACCAAAAGGTATGGTGGTAAGTGGATGGGTTCATCAAGACCACAAGCGAATGTGTCCGAGACAGTGGATTTCTCTGAGGAAACAAATAATATTGAGATTTTTCCTATGAAGAAGTTCAGTCCCTAAGGCGTTTGTTGTCTCAGCTTGAATCTCAATCTACTACTGTTGTCTCTTCCAATTTTGTCAAATCAGATAATGCTTTTCTTGCAAATCTTTAAAAATCTTTTTGAATTATAGATTCTGGAGCAAACAAACACATGACAAGCTCTCCAAATAAATTTTCAACCAATTCTCCATGCTCAGAAAAAGAAAAAATCCGCATAGCGGACGGATCCTTAGCCACTATTTTTGGAACAGGTTCTATTAAATGTACTACCACCATAAATCTAGCTTCAGTTCTTCATGTTCCTAGCATTCCTATTAATCTTTTGTTTGTTAGTTCTATTACTAAAGCCCTCAATTGCGAAATTGAATTTATTCCTACTCATTGCATATTTCAGGAGTTGAAAACAGGGAGAATGATTGACAATGGTAGATTGCAAGACGGTCTGTATCTTCTGGATGACAGTTGTGGTCTCTCGAATCCTGATCCCAACCAAGCTTTGTTAGGATATTCTATGAGTGCTGAACAAGAGATCATCCAGTGGCATGGGCAATTAGGACATCCTTCTTTTTCTGCTTTAAAAAGGTTATATCCTATTTTGTTTAGACAATGCAAATCAGAATTGCTAGTTTGTGATGCTTGTGAATTTGCTAAACACACAAGACATTCTTATCCTCCAATAAATAATAAGAGTTTGGTTCCTTTTATGACTATTCATTCTGATGTATGGGGGCCTACCCAAACAGATTTTTTGTCTGGTTATAGATGGTTTGTCACTTTTTGATTATTACATTAGATTGACTTGGGTTTACTTGATGAAAGCAAAAAATGAAGTGTTTTCTTGCTTTCAACAATTTCACAAAGATGATTTGTATACTGTTTGATGCTCAGGTTAAGATTCTAAAAACTGATAATGGTACTGAATATATAAATGGAGTCTTTCATGCCTATTTAGATTCAAATGGAATTGTGCATCAAACTAGTTATGTAAATACTAGTGCATAAAATAGAGTGTCAGAGAGAAAGAATAGACATTTACTTGAGGTGGCTCGATCCCTTATATTTACTATGAACCTTCCTACACCTTACTGGGGGGATGCTGTTCTTTCTGCAGCATATCTTATCAATAGAATGCCTCTTAGAATACTGAACTTTAAGAGTCTTTTAGAGATTTTACCAGGTAGTAATTCTTGTACTGTTCCCTCAAAGATCTTTGGTTACGTTTGTTTTGTTTATAAGACAAATATTGGAAAGTTAGAACCTAAAGCTCTTAAATATGTATTTGTGGGTTACTCTGGTACTCAAAAGAGATATAAATGTTACCACCCACCTTCAAGAAAATTTTTGTTAGCATGGATGTCACATTTAGAAAATCTGAGCCTTATTTCTCCACTCAGTCACCTCTTCAGGAGAGCATAAGAATGAAGAGGTGTCCTTCTCATGTTATCCTCTTCAGGGAGAGATTCTTAGGCTTGGGACAGACCTTAATGAGAATAACAAGGACCAACCACCTCAACCCCTAAGGAGATTGGATAGACTAGATTTGAAAACTTACGCACGTCGGAACAAGACAGATACAGCCATTGAGCATGATACACCTGATCAACCGGCATCCTTGAATTCAGTTCCTGAACATTCTGAAGATTTATGTGGTGAGTTTCCTTCGATCCTTGATGATTCTAATTCTGATTCTAATCCTAATTCTTCTACTGATGAGCTTGATGTTCCCATTGCTATTAGAAAAGGAGACAGAACTTGTACTAAACATCCCATTTTCAATTTTGTTTCCTATGATTCTGTCTCCTTATAGAGCCTTTGGCTTGTCTGTTTCATCCCACAAAGTTGGAAGGATGCGTACCTTGATCCAAAATAGAAGGCAGCTATGGTTGAAGAGATGAGGGTTTTGGCAAAAAATGAAACATGAGATCTTATTACTCTTTCATTGGAAAAGAGACTAGTGGGATGCAAGTGGGTGTTCACAGTAAAACATACAGCAGATGGTTCAATTGAAAGATACAAGATCAGATTAGTGGCAAAAAACTTCACACAGACCTATGGAGTGGATTATCAGGAGACCTTTGCCCCTATTGCAAAAATGAATACTATTAGAATCCTGCTATGCTGTGCAGCAAATCTTGAGTGGGACTTACGACAGTTTGATGTCAAGAATACTTTTTTACATGGAGATGTAGAGAAAGAAATGTACATGGAGATTCCTCCAGGGTTTGATGATAAGAAAACCAAAGAAAAGATTTACAGATTGAAGAAGGCATTATATGGCCTGAAGCGATCACCAAGAGCATGGTTTGACAGATTCAGCAAAGCCATGATTTTTTTTGGCTACCATCAAAACAATGCTAATCATACCTTGTTTATGAAATACTGTAAAGATAAGATCACATTACTTATTATTTATGTTGATGATATAGTTGTGACTAGAGATGATAAGGAGAAGATTGCCCATCTAAAAAGGCTCTTAGCCCAAGAATTTGAAATTAAAGATTTGAGTAAACTGCGGTATTTTCTTAGAACAGAAGTTACCAGGTCAGATAAAGAAATCTTTATTTCTCAGAAAAAATATATTCTGGATCTCCTGGAAGAAACTGGCATGTTGGGATGTAAACCTGCAGATTCTCCTATTGAGGCTAATCACAGATTGCAAGCAGAAGTTGGGGACTCGATTGATTTAGAAAGATATCAGCGATTAGTTGGAAGATTGATTTATCTCTCACACACTAGACCAGATATAGCTTATGCTGTTAGTCTGGTGAGCCAATATATGCATGATCCTCGTGAATCCCACTTAGAAGCTGTGTTTTACATTTTGAGATACCTGAAATCTACACCGGAAAAAGGGTTACTTTTCTCAAAGCATGGCCACCTACAGATAAAAGCTTTTACTGATGCAGATTGGGCTAGATCTCTTGATGATAGAAGGTCAACATCTGGTTATTGTACATTTGTTGGAGATAACTTGATTATCTGGAGAAGCAAGAAACAGAATGTGACAGCAAGATCAAGTGCAGAAGCAGAATATAGAGCTACGGCTTAGGGTATTTGTGAACTATTGTGGTTACGAAAATTGATGGAAGAGTTGAAGTTGTTAGAAACAAATAGTTTATCCTTGTTTTGTAGCAATAAGGCTGCTATTAATATTGTCTACAATCCAATTCAGCATGATCAGACCAAACACATAGAGATTGTCGACACTTCATGAAGGAGAAGATAATGGATGGCTTATTAACTATTTCTCATGTGACTTCGAAGGAGCAATTGGCTGATGTATTTACTAAGGGACCAAGCAGTAGAGTATTCCATACTTTAGTTTGCAAGTTGGGCATATGTAATATCCATGGACCAACCTGAGGGGGAGTGTTGGGATCTCATGATTATAGAAATCCCAAATTATGGTATTTGTTGGAATCCCATGATTATAGTAATTCCAAATTATTAGGAATTAATTTCAGTTTCTGTATATAGCTGATTCTCCTAATTATTTCTATTTCTTTTTGTAATTATTTAGCTTCCTATTTTAGTATTAGTGGATGTATATAAATAGGAGCTATGTAAAGAGCATTATTATTCAAAAATATACAAAAAAATTCTCTCTAAATTTCTGTTTTCTTCATGAATGCTCACCATAATCCAACAGATGATCATTTTCTTGAAAACGAGGATTTTACAATCATGATGCTTCAATCAACAAATTGTGGCCATTAAGGTGATAAAAAAGCAGGAAAATTCTGTATACTGCAAACACAAATAATTAGGTACCAGAGATATAAAAAAAGTTATGGCCATCCCAACCATTAATGCCTCAGGTTCTAATCAAATGAATATCACTAAAGGGAAGAATCAGTGCAACCAAAAGTAATTTGCCTAACTCGGCAACTAAGAAGCATTATTCCGCTCTCCCGTAAATGGTTCAGAGGGCCACTGAGGGGACACAAGTGAATGGGGATGGGGGCACTGAAGGATCGGCTTAGTCTAGTAGGACACCACCAGCATGGTGATAGAACCAAGTGGACCCAGGGGGTTGTCAGTGATCCTGGCCACAGAATTGGTGAATCCCCACCTCACAAAGCAAAGCCGAGTAAATCCAAGGATTACAAAAAAAATGACTGCTCCAGATTCCCAAGAAGTGGTAACCCAGAATTACAAAGCCCCTGATATGCAAGAGTCTCATGTCTGTGAGCCACTCCTCTCATTTAGCCCTTTTTCGATTCTACAGGTTACTCACAAGGTGCTGGCTCCACAAGGTCTAAGCCACATGGTGCTAATGCTTCGTTTGGATTGACACATCAGGAAGACCTCATCTCTTTGACTCCAGGAAAGGGTTGAGGTGCTACAAGTTACTAGGGTTTTTATTGCCTTCTATAGATTCCTTTTACCAGTCTTCTTGTGTTTTTGAAACCCCCATCCCCTAAACTACCTTAATTTTTTTTCTTGGTATTAACAAATCTTTGCACATTTTTAGAGCTATTATTTTTTACTTCAGATTTAGTGTTCTCCTGCTTTCGTTGTGATAATTTTCCTTCATGTTTTGTTGCATTGATGTGCATATTTAGATGTCTCCGTTCCCTTTTTTAAATTCAATAAACTGAGGTTATTCCAAAAAAATAAAAAAAACACTAGGCTAAATCGATAATCTTGGAATTGGAAATATTTCTTGTACCCAACCATGCTATTCCAAAAATGAAATCCATTACCTCAAAGAATAATGGTCTTAGTTAATGTTTTAAGAAGCAAATAACAGAAAGGTTCTTGAATTCAGCTTATGGCTCAGTCATTTTCCAGATCATTTCTTTTAAGATGATTTTTGGATACCAAGAAAAACATTTATGAAGTTCAAGAAGCATGATCTTTCTTAGGATTTAGACTACACAATGAATTATTAAAAAATGAAGAGTGTCCCTTTTTTCATCTTCAATAGCAGAGAGCAAAATGTTAAAATAAAAATCTATAGATGGGTTAGACATTCCTGTACAAGTACATAAAGATACATGAGATTTTTAGCAACAATCAAATTTCACATCAATTTAAAGGCCAATCTGAAAAATGATCCTTACCATTTTCCCATACTCATATGCTCGATCCAACAGATAAGAGTATTCCAAGTCCTCAAAACACTTCTGAAGTGTTGATAGTGGTTCATTAAAGTAAACGGGAAGGCAAACTCGTGTGAGATCTTTTCCAACATTATCTTTGATCATCGACCAAAGGCTGACGCCTTTTTCTTTCTCAAGAGGATCAGGCAATTTTGTACGCCTCTTGATATATGGAAATGTATTATGACCATTTGGCTCTATTTCAAGATCCATCATTTCCACAGTTCCTGAGCAATTTGCAGTACCACAGCTTTTAGCAGCATGGTCTGAGGCTCTTATTTTAGAGGGACAGACAACAGTGGAATCACTGAAACTCTCCTCCGCATCAAAGAAGCAAGGCTTGCCCTCATCTGACAATTCATCTAGCTCTTGCTTTTCCACATCATCAGATGATTCTGTGGTACTATACTCTGACCAAAACAAACAACTTTGTGAAGAGGAAAAACTTTAAATCACTAAAAATGACAAAACCACATTAATTACGCTTACAATATGTGCCTCTAAGAGTTGTATATGCCATTCTGAAATTCCAAAATTAAATATAGCTTCTCAACATAATTATAAGATGTATAGCCAGTATTTTATCGTTGGGTAAGTTTGAATGTCAATCTTTCGTAGGCATGAGAAATCAACTGTTAAGACAGGAATCTAACGCATCACAGTAACTTTCTAGAAGAACAGTGAAGATTTCTAAAGATTATATAACAGAAAAGCTGTTGGAATACAGAAATAAAATCATTTATTATAACTTGATTTTAATTGAGGTAGAAATATGAAATACCACTGCATTTTCCACGCTCTAAGCAGGGACATTTATGCTTTGGCAACTGCAATTGGCCTTCATGGATTGCTGTGGTCACCTCATCAGCATTAACTTCCTAAACAAACAAATGTCATGTCAAAAAACTCAACAAACAAATCAACTGTATGTTCCTAATGAATTCTTTCCCAATTAAGAAAAGCAATCATGTTGATCATTTACATAACAAGAATTAATTTCACACAGTAATCTGTTTTTCATGACAAAGTAACTAAAACTTCTATACAAGCATATGAAAGTGTTGGGAGAAAAGCTACCTGAGTAAAATGACCAACAACACCAAAAATCTGAAAGCCTTCTATTCCTAAAACCCATACAGATATATAAATAGATCAATTATACATCTACAACCCACGGTGGACAACCTATCTTCTAAACCACAACAATGGCAACTGCCTACGCACAAGAAACTGCAGTAACCTCATTCCATCTCTTTAAAGCTAGAGTAATCCATCTCCACATATTTTGGATCACATAACTAAATTCACAAATCATGCTGCTAAGACCAGCAAAGATAGTGAATTTCGGTTAATGCTTTAGGATACCAGACATGAAAGATCACACCTTAAGCAATTTGATGTATAAAGCTACTGTTGCAAGTTAGCATATCAGAAGGCATGCTCACTTGTGAAGATGGATCCATAAAGCCATATTGGTGACCAATCCAGTATTGAGTATTGTTCCCAGTTGCCGTTCGATGACACCACCCTTGGCCCCCACAGCTCTCCAAACTATATGCTCTCTTCAAACTATATGCTCTTCCCTCATCTTTGCTTCACTCTTGTCCCTCTCTATCTCCCCTAGACCCTTGTCTCTCTATCCCTCTTAGTTGTGACCTAGATCTATGCCCTGCTCCCCACCCAAGTGGGATGTCATATATCTCATGGCTAAGGAATAGTAATTCAGACTTTTATGAAACTGGACATGACTAAAGAACAGGCACAAATATTTTAGATTAGAATTGAAAAGCCGAAGACAAAAAGCCATTCCAAAGACAACAAGAGGACCTTTTTTCCTGCTCTCTTTTCATTTACCTCCCTTTTTTTGGCAGGGGGGGTGAGGGAGTACATAGAGTTGGAAAGGATGGGAATTGGCAAAGGTGCTAATAGGAAGGGAGGAGACATTGGGAGGAAAAGACAGGGCTTCTAAATAATGGAAGAGAAGCTACAGATTCTTCTTCTTCTTCTTCTTCTTTTTTCTGGGGAGGGGGAGTTGAAAAGCCACAAATAATTTAGGGGCTTAGTAATGTAAATCTATTCAGGAATATAAGGTGAGCATATGCACTGTAGTTTTGATCTAAAATAAAATATAAAATCTGAAATATTTTAAGATCTTGGTGTAAAAACCTGCACAAGGAATAAACTATGCTCTAAAAGGGCAAATGTCTCCACAATGTATGGGTGAATGCTCAAGCTCAAAGAAAGAGGACAAGAAGAGGGAAAAGGATGGAAGGGATATAACTGCTTTCATGGATCACAAAACCTAATTTTACACCGTCTCTTATCTATGATACATAAAGGCATAATAAGATTTATTAACTATGCTTCCTACATTAACTAGGATGCCTTTATGGTTTTTTCAAACAAGATACTCCCAAACTTTATAGAGATAGAAAATTTTAAATATCTATAAAACCAAAGAAACAATGATAAAGTCAAGCCAAACCATAATCCTAATCATTTAAAACCTTTTCTAACCCAATGGGGACCTAAAGTAGGACCTATAGACACTAATCTTACAAACTAGGACACAAAAGCTCTGTACATCAATGCTTAAGACACCCAAGCAGGTCAACTATATTGAAGAAACAAAAATGAGGAAGGGGAAGTGTATAATAATTATAGTAAATACAGCATATTGAATTATCTTGGTGGACTACCCAAACAGAGAAAGGCCAGGGTGAAAAAATAAGACCTCAAAAAACAATCTTGCCTTACATCCTACTCATTTGTCAAAAACTTTAGTAAATAAATTTTTGATTAAAATAACAGACAAATTGCATAATATTAAAGAAAGCAATGCTTTTATCCTATATCAGAAATCATAAAAAACATCTCCATTTGCCAACATGAAAAAAGCAATGTGCATATTTACTAAATGCCTCAATTGAGAATATCTATTATTACAGAAATAAATACCTCAAGCTGCTGCTGGAATGTGCTAAGAAAACTTAAATGTTCTTCGTAATGAAGCTTTAATTGTCTCTGAAACTCTAAAAATTCTGACAGCATGATCTGCTCACAATCCCTCATAAGTTCCTCATCTAGTCCCTCCACATGCATGCGATCTCTAAGCTTTTTGGTTGAAATAGATATATCATTCTGGATAAAAGGCATCCTTCCATCAAGACAAAATTTACTTCTTGCTGAGACCAAAGCTTCAATCCAGGCAACACGATCTTTCCTTGAATCAGTTCTCAATTGAAGTGTCTTTGTCGGAGAAACTATATAGAATCGTCTTTCATCTGTCTTACTTTCACGAAAAGATGAGATCTAGCAAAAATTCAGAAAAGTTAATTAAGTTTGAATTAGAGGAATGTACAGTGAGCCAGGCAAATAGATAAGAATTTTTCTCCAAAAACTTGCTTTTTAAATGATATAGCATGATATGTTGTCATTGGCATGACCATTTTATCATCAAGGAGCTATTACAACTATATCATCATCCTATTCACAATTATGTCAATCAGAGAATACATAATCAAACCTCATCTTAAATAAAACACAAAAGAAGCAGTGATAAAATTGATAAGCATGAAAGTCATTCATAATTACATCCTGCAAATTTGACATGTCCAATAAAAGACAATTAATGAACAGAGAGGTAAAGAAGAGAGGGAGGGGAAAAGAGGGGGGAAGACAGAGATTCACATTTACCACACCAAAAATGAAAACAAAATGCAGTTATAACTAACAAATAAAATTGAAAACAATCTCAAGACCAAAAAAATGAGCACTCAATGATCACAGCCCATGCAATTAGCTTTTACTTAAAACAACGACTGAGCAATGAATTCTTCCTGCCTAGGAACAATAACTCTAAAACCAAACTCTTGGATTATCAGATAAATTGAATGGAAAACTTAATCCACAAATCCTTATGTCCTGACATAATTCAACCTCATGTAATAATATGAAGCGTAATCAAAGACAGCAGCCTATAGAACCTTTCTCATTTTAAGCAGCATGAATTATATTGACATGCAAATGAGCATGCAACATTCAAAAATGTTTAAATATATAAATGAATGTGGTTCCTTGGTAGTACCATAGCTAAGCATGCCACAATACATGAATTTGATGGAAAGCCTGAACTGAAGGCATACAGATCATGATGCTGGCAGTTTTATATATATGTTGTAGAGGGTGCAGATTGTGAAGATAGTATTGATGTACATAACTCATCATATGAAATACTTTTTTACTCTGAAGAAATTGCTGATCATATATTTCATTCACTATGTTCTAGGTTCCACCAAAACAAGTATATGAAAATTGTATGTTTAGTTATAACATGAAGATTAAAATAAGTAAACATAGGACAATCAGGTTGATTATCAAAAACAACTGTCACATCAATTAACTGGAATTCAGTAGCACAACAAGAGTGATGAAAGCTATTTATAAATATAGCTGCTACGTTCCCACCATATTGTAGTCATTAGCACTTATATTTATAATTTTTATTGTTAAACGCTGCCAATTTAAGAAAAACTCACATCTGTATGCCTGATCAAAGGTGTCATTTTCAGTGTACTTCATGGGATACTTACCTATATCTTATATAATATAATAACACACCTATGTTTATAAGTTAGAATCATTGCATGCATGCCACTCCTGTCTCTTGCATGCATACATGAACTTATACGCATACAGAAACAAGCTCAAACGGATTGCTTTGTCTATGGGTATATTTTAGCTTGTTTATGAATTTATTTTTTGAACTTATAGGTACACACATTTATTGCTCAAATTGCCCCAAAACTACCCAAAACATGAAACATATTTATTATTTTTTTTTAAAATTTTGCTGATTCTGTTGACTGAAACTCTGAAAGTTGGATTCTACCAAAATTGCTGAAATTGTAGAAACTGAAACTCAATAGGCCTTACTGAGACCGAGTTTTCATATCCTGCCTATAAAAGAGATCTTATGGTTGTATGGATATGCGAATGAAATTTCAAGAATCAAGTCCTAGAATTTCTAGCCTGTTAAAACTTGCAGTTGTATACCTCTAGCATATTGACCATGTATAATATGTGCAGGTATATTTTATGTCGTGTGTTTCTCCAGTTAATAGCACGCTTATCTTTCTGTACTCAGCATAAGAAAAGAGAACTTACAATAAGCAGACATTTGCTGCAAGGGATATCTTTATCATTAGTGAAGAGTCAATTCTTGATGGGGCATGAAAAATGAACTAATATGTATGAAACCTTACTCAATAAGAATGGACCAGCCTTTCATATATTAGTCATGAATCATGATTACTTCAGTCTTAGATCGTACCAATTAAATCTAGACTATTATTACATCAACTCTAGCACCTGTTTTAAATGATTAAAGAACTTAAAATTAACCAAATACAACTCAAATTCTCAATCTAATATTCTGCTCCATATTTATGCTAAATAATCTATGAAAATCTCATAAGAAACAATAAGTTTTAAAGCTTGCTTTTCAGAATCTCCAAATATTAACAGGCTAATTCCCATGGAGTTTGGCACTTAGGGAAATAGCAAGCTCAGGGTATTAAAAATTCCACATTTTGTGCAATAGGAAAAAAGTTTTGAAATGCATTTTGAAAGTCAATGCCTACCTAAACAGTCAGAGCATCAGACAGACTAAAATAATCACGCCAATAGATAGATCATGGTGGGGTTAAAACTATAGAAGCAAGAATGTAGACATATCAATCTGGAGGCACGAAAATTCCACAAATTGCACCTAAGATTTAGATCAACAAATCAAGCATTAACACACACTCCATATAAGAAATTGTTGGTTAGCAGCCATACTGCTTTCAGCACAGTTCCATTGCTTGGTTTGCTACCAGTAAGTACATATTGAACCCAAACTTTATATCATTTCTCCTTTGAAAAAAGTCAAAATATAGACATCAACCATGATTGGCTTTTCAAATTTTAAATCTTATCCTGGTACTTGAATTTTGCTATTCAATTCTATTTGAATATGTGTGTGTCTAATTTTCGTATTCCTGTACAGGGATGCAAGTTGACTCCTTTTTCCTCAAAATTAAGGATGCATGTGGGTCCACCACATCTTACATATGTATTACCTCTTCTTTCTAGCTTTTATAAGTATCACTTATTTTATCCCTGTATTATTATGCACCACTTTCAAGTTACAGCTATATATGAAATATATTACATATACTTTTTGACTAAAATACATCCTAGGCTGCCCCACATCCTATAATTGTTTCAGAGGTACACTACCTCACACCCATACTGCTTCAAATTCAGAGCTAAGAATAACGCATCAAGAAAAGAAAAAATCAATAATGGAGGCCTAGCATGATAGAAGCTCAACCTAGAAGAACACCACACCCAAGTTGGCCCATTATATGCATGGTCTGAGAGTCTAGATTATACATCTAATGCAAAATCTGGTTGAATCCAGCAAGTTAAACCAAGTCTAACCCATCCACTTGCACCACATTTTCACACTACTACATTTTTATTTAATAAAAGATTGTAGTATAATATGTATTAAGAAAATCAAAAAAAAAAACTAAATATTATAAGTTATGCAATCATAGAGTAAGCCAGCACACATTTCGATCATGTTGAGCTCCAAATAGATTTGCCAAAATCACTGATCTACATCAACAGCCTACATACCTAACTCTTGCCAAGACTTAAATAACATGTAAGGTCGTATGCCACATATGGACAAATCATACCACTGCCTTTTTTGTTAGAATTACCAAGCTATGCCATAAAGGGCCTGTCATTTCCAGGCAGAGCGTCATGCTCCAGGCACCCCAAGAAGGCATCCAAGCCATTCAAAATTTAAGTGCCAAATCATGGGCCTGGATAAAACGTGCCACCATAAATTTCTTTACTGCTAGTAAAAACCAAAAAATCAAGATTATGAAACAACTACAACGAACACATTTTAAGCATGAAATTCTCATTAAACTGTCCATAATACTAAAAACAAAGATTAGACAGCAAAATTGCCCACCAAATATCAGTTATGAAAAGGAAAAAAAGACGCCGAGAGAGGAGGGAGGAGGGAGGAGGGAGGGGGAGAGGGGGAAGTCAAATATTCAGCAGGCATAAATACAGATTTTTGACGAGTAATGGTTGAACCTACTTTAATGTCAAAAGCAAAAGCAAGAAATAAAAGATCAAAATTTTAGAAGGGAAGTGTAACGAACCACATTTAAATTCCAGACCAGAAAGCACAAACAGAGAAAAGAACAGAGAAAAAATATATAAATTTCTAACAAAACTGTACCTCTTTTCTCTCAGAACCTGACAGAGATAAAGAAAGAAGCACTAGAGGACCCTACAGCAAGGACACAAGTCCTGTGGGGGACACCCCGCCCTTCCAAACAACACCACACTGAGACACCAAGCCACCCCCAAAAGTCCACAGAAACACGAGACAGAAACAAAGCCCACATCCGCATCAACAAGAACAAAACAAGAAGCCCTCTGTTCATCCTCTCCCCCACAAGAAAATGACACCAAAAAAGAAGAGGCCAAGGGGCAAAGCATCTCACAACGGCGTCATCCACTGCAACGCCTCACAGCTTTGTATCGCTTCCGTCAACCCCCGCACGCGGAGATGTGACCCACGACCTCTCGTCCCCACCTCGCTCCCCATCCTGCTCGTGCTCGCCAACGCGCAAATGGTCTAAAAAGACGATTTCTATCGGAGAAAGGTAAAGAAGTGGAGTGCCAAAGGCTTTCTTGGTTCCGTGCATAGAGAGAGAAAATAATAAAGCGAAAGAGTAAAAAGAAAAGAAAAGAAAGTGCTCAGAAACAGTAAACAGCTGCTTTTCTTTAGACAGAAGAGAGGAAGAGAAGGGACCCAGAAATCCAACTGTTTTCAACTTGATCCACAAGACGCAAGAATCGATCGGAGAAGCCCCGAATTGGAAGAGCTTTCGGACCTTGTGGATCCAATGGACTCCAGTTGTAGCAAAAATCTCGAGACAAATCAACAAGGATCGAATTCTTGATCCTAAATTTCATCATAAGTAAACAAAAGAATCGATCTTTACCATTCTCCGGCATTCGCTTACCTTGAGATAAACGACGCCCACAGGCTTCGGAGGGTTCCGATGGCTGCCGATGGCATTGGCCCGGGAGAGCCGCGTGGCGGCGGTGCCGATGAGGCGGACGCCGTCACCCTCGGAGAAGGGGACCTCCTCCCGGCGGGGGATCTTGAAGTAGGAGAGGACACCGTTCTGGAGGGAGAACCACCGGGACCGCCACCCCTTCCCGTAGTTGGTCCACTTGTAGAGCACCCCGGCAACGGCGACCGTCGACGATGAGCCCTCGCACTCCCCCTTGCCCCCGCCGCCGCCCCCAAGCTCGGTCTCCGGGTCCGCCGGCACCGGCGAGCGGTCGCCGATCCCGGGCCAGTCCATACATATGCAGCAGAGCGGGTGCATCTCTCCCGCTCGCATCGCGCGAGCTCTCGATCTCACAAGGTTTCGGAGTCCGAGGCCTCCATTAGAAGAAGACTCATTAAATTACGGCTTCGCTTCCAGTTCTTGGTTAATATAAGCTCAGAAAGAGGGAGAGAGAAAGTGGGGGTTTATATATTAATTAAGAATACATAAGAATATCATTATTTGGAAACGGGGAGGGGAAGATCCGATACGGGAAGATGAGGTTCTGCGCTTTGCTGGGGCAGCTTATATAATTTGGTGACGGTGGTGACGTTGGACGGTCGGGTGACTGGGAGAGAGCGAAAGATCGGATTTTTAGCAGCCCTATTATGATCCTATCTTATGCTCGAAGTTTGTTCGTTCGTACTTCATTAAATATTTTGCAAGATTCATGAGTCAATGATCTGGAATCCACTATTAAGCCAAAGCAGCATAATTCTCCCAAGAGGCATTGAGTTTGGTCGTCTAAATTTCTAACTTCATTTAGTGCCATTATTTTATGATTAGCCTGATCCCTTTGTGGTGTGTGTGCGCGCTAACGTACCTGTGGTTTTTTGCGTTGTCATTTGCATTACCACGTAGGCACATTATATTGGGCATGCAATGCAATATATTCAAGAGAAAAAATTTTTGAGCTTGATTGTCAAGGTATCATTTGCATTACTAAGGAAAAATATGTTATAATTTTTGAGCTTGATTGTCGTGAGATGAAAGAATATTTTATATTATTATTTAACCCGACTTTTTTTCAGTTATGTACCTTCTAAATATATTTCGGACTTGATTGATGTACTGGTCAATATTATTGAGAGAGAGGTATCATGTGGGAGACCACTTTTTCTTTGTCGAAGTATCTTCAGGATATGCTAATAATTGATGCGTCTAGATATATTTACTTAAAAGCTTTGTAAAGCAATCGATCCAACAAAAAAAAAAGAGAGAATAAAATTTTTATTAAAAAATATATATGTATATAAACCATCAAACAAGCCACATAATCTCAGACAATTAAATTCTCAATCTGGCATATGTTTTCAAAGGAAATGTTTCTTCTTAATAATCCAATTCTCAATCCAGCATATATATTTGAAGGAAAAGTGGTGATCCTTGCCACTATAACTATTGACAATTTCCTCAAACAAAGGACTTTACTAATTAATTCTTTATAATCTAAATTTTAATCCTAAATTTTCCAACTATCTTTACTACTTGACCATGATGCAATGCCACTTTAAAGAAACTCCTTTTTCCATTTTTTCAACCAAGTGACATCTTACAAACCCCCATGCTAGCTGATAACTTACCATTACCTTGTGATAGAGATTGTAGTTAAATTCCAAAAGTAGATTAAAAAGAGAGAAAATAGAGTGGGGCTAAGCAGAAAAACACAGCCAATCAACCTATGATGTAAATTATTATTATTTGACAAAAAAGTTGGTTAAGTGTAGCAGCAAGTTGATGGGTGGTGTTGGCACACTAAATCGACTTCAGGCCATATGGCATCATCATATGAAATTAAAAAATTATCAATCTCAAAATGCCGAATTATGGTACGGGTAAGCGAATGCTTAGGTCGGTAAGTGACCGACCTAGATGAAGATACCTTAGTATTCTTTACACTCGAGATGAGGGGTCCTGGTTGCCATTGATCGACTCTTTTTAGCTCATCTCAATTCCTTACCGAGGTCGACTATGTCACCAACAATATCACCTCAATATTTTATCAAGATGGACCACAACTAAGCTACAGTTAGCCACATCTCATATACAGTTGTCAAATACAACTAAATATAATCTCATTCTTAGCTAGTACATACGGTTATATTCCAGCTCACTTGCAGGTATCTCTAACCGTGTAACAGACCCCTCTAATGGCCTCACAAACTCTATAACGACCTCACTACCCCTCTATAAATACAGGACCAGGGATCCTCCATCGATAAGTCCAAATTTTTGGACTAGGAGAGATTGTCAATGGAAAATCTTATCAATGCTCGAATAAGAGCTTTAATTTTCATCCAGCCCTCTCTCTAATTCTACTAGATCTCTCTTGCTCTCTCACTCTTTTTCACCCCTGTTCTCCAAGCTCGAACTGACTTAGGCATCGGAGGGTCAAGAATCGGAGGATCTCCATCCAATTTTTTGACTTCTTTCATAGATTCCTAGAGGATGATTCAGACCAGATCACGGTCTGCTTCCATTTTGGTTTCACCAAATCCACCGTATTCCCTGATCTTGAGCCTTGCAGCAATAGATTGGTGTTAGAGAAAGGGCTTCAATTTTTTTTATGAGAGATAGTCAAGGGATGAGCACAATAACCCTCTCCATCCTCTCTTAAAGAAGCGTCGGAAGCGGCACTGCCACAACCATCAGTCATCGTTGATCTCTATCAATTCAACCTTCTCATTTAGCAAGTTCAAGCTCTAACAGCAGCTGTCCAACAGCTTCAAATTAAAGAGGAGCAACATCAAAATGAAGCTCCTTCTTCAAAAGTTATGTCTCAGTATAGCCATCAATCAGTCTATCAAGATGAACACCACATCGATGACGAGGCTAATGAAGAATCTCCCCCACTATTGAGAAAATCCAAACGAGGGTTGATCTGGAGCATAAGGTCTTGGATCTTGAGAAGCGCCTGATAGAGATCCAAGTAGGAGGTCGATCCCAAAATAAAGATAGCTTCAATCTCCTTTTTCTTATAAAATTCTGAATGAGTCAATTTTGAATCGATTCAAGATATCCATCATCGAGTCTTTTGATGGCTCCACTAATCTGATGGATCATATTGCAGGTTATAGAGCTCTCATAGCTTTACAAGGGGCTTCTGATATCCTAATGTGCATTGCTTTCCCTGTTATCCTTAAGAAGGCAGCGAAGGTATGGTTCTCTGGACTCCTACAAGGGTCTATTTCTTCTTTCGAGCAACTCAGGAGGCTATTTGTTACCTATTTCAGTACTAACTGACCTCACTTGAGGCACACAGATAGTTTGTTCTCTATTCAACAGCAGAAGAGAAAAGATCTTTGAAAATATGTGGCCCACTTTAATGCAGCCACTCTGAAAATGAGAAATTTTAACAAGGCAGTTGCTATATTTGCCTTGAAGAGAGGGCTTCAGAGTAATCATCTGATCTTCTCTCTAAATAAAAATTTTTCTGATATCTATGATGAAATGCTCGATCGAGTATGGAAGTATGCTCAAGTCGAGGAGGAAGAGACCATCCTGAGGCAGGCAAAGAAGGATAAAAATGGAAAGAAACGATCGAGAGAGAACAATGAAGCCCCACAAGACAAAGACCTCGATCGATCTCGAAAAAATCAGAGGTCAAGAAGTCCACCACGGTGTTTTGACTCTTACGCTCCTCTGTCTGCCCTTCGAGCTCAAATATTGATGGAAATTGAAGGAGAGGGATACCTCCAGAGGTCTAACTCTATGAGGACTATATCGAAAAAAATAATAAAAAAAGTACTGTCATTTCCATTGAGATCATGTTCATGATATCGAAGAATACAGACAGCTGCGAGATGATATAGAAGCCTTAGTGCACCGGAGATACCTCGGTAAATATGTGGGTCAGGCAAGACCCTAGAATACCGATCCCAGGCAGAAGGAAGCTCTGAGGACCACAACCGACCTACTACTGGGGTCATTCACATGATATCCAGTGTCCCACAAAGTATTAATGATCCATCTCCCAAGAGGCAGAAGATAGAAGAAAATATTTTTTTTCTGAAAATGATGTAAAGGGGATTCAGATCCCTCATAATGATGCTGCTGTCGTCTCTATGACAGTAGCGAATTATGATGTAAAGAAAATTCTAATTGATAATGAAAGTTCTGTCGATGTATTATTCTATGATGTATTCTCAAAAATAAATTTATCAGGTCGGCTGAAACAAGTCAATACCCCATTGATCGGATTCTCTAGTAATCCAGTAGCCATCGAAGGAGAAATTACTCTGTCGATCACAGTAGGACAGGAACCAAGACAATCTACGGTGTGGCTTATTTTTCTAATAGTCAAAGTTTCATCTGCCTACAATACCATTCTTGGCCGACCTGATCTTAACGCTCTCAAGGCCATTGTCTCCATATACCACTTGTTGGTGTGATTTCTGATAAAGAAAGAAATTGGAGAGATGCATGGAGATCAAATAGTGGCTCAATAATATTTTATGATCGATTCCAAGATGAAGCAATCCTTGAAGAATGTATCAGTTGATGTGCTAGATCCATTAGATGAGCTCGAAAAGATCCAAGGTGAGCCCGTTGAAAAGCTAAAAATTATTCCATTAGCAGATGATTCAGAAAAAACAATCCAGATAGTGATAAGTCTTAAATTCAGTCTGAAAGATAGAATGATCAAGTTTTTTCAGGCAAATACCGATGTATTTGCCTTATCAGCTTCCGACATGCCTAGTATTCCTGCTGATATGATTATCCATAAGCTGAATGTTGATCCGAGGTTGAAATCGATTCAACAGAAAAAGAGGTGTTTTGCTCCAAAAAGATAAAAGGCAATTAATAAGGAGATCGATAAGCTCCTGAGGGCAGAATTTATCAGAGAAGCCTATTATTCGAAGTGGATAGCTAATATTGTTATAGTCAAGAAAGTTAATGATAAATAAAAAATATGCATCGATTATAAAGATCTCAATAACGTCTGTCCAAAAAACAGCTTTTCTCTATCAAGAATTGATCAGTTGGTGGATGCCACTTCAGATTATAAACTCTTCGACTTCATAGATGCTTTCTCAGACTATAATCAGATCAAATGACTCTGAAAGATGAAGAAAATACAGCTTTCATCATGAAAAAAAATTTGTATTGTTACAAAATAATATCTTTTAGTCTTAAAAATTGTAGATGCTACATTCTAGCACCCTATCAACAAAGCCTTCAAGCGATAGATTGGTCGAAATATGGAGGTCTATATTGATGACATGATAGTAAAAAGTACTGAGAAAGACCAGCATATTGCCGACATAGAAGAAGCGTTCGGAGAATATTAAGAGGCACCAGATGAAACTCAACCCAAATAAGTATGCTTTCGAAGTGACCTCGGGTAAGTTCTTCGATTTTCTCATAAGTCAGAGGGGAATAGAGGCCTATTCCGAGAAGATTTATGCATTATTAGAGATGAAATGTCCATCCTCAATTAGAAAATTCCAGCAACTCACTGGTCGAGTGGCGGCTTTTAGCCGATTTGTTTCTAAATTTGCTGAAAGATGTCTCCTATTCTTCAAGATATTAAGATAGTTAAAAATTTTAGATGGACAGAATGTCAGAATGCTTTCAATGATCTAATAAGATATCTCGGCTCTCCTCTTCTCTCAAAGCCAGTCCAAAGGGAAGAGTTATATATGTACATATCTATCTCACCCCATACGGTCTATTCAGTTCTTATCTGAAAAGAAATGGACATCCAAAGGCCTGTACATTATGCAAGCAAATTACTATGAGATGCTAAAACATGATATCATAAGGCTGAAAGGATGATATATGCTCTGATTACATCGGCTCAGTAGCTTCGACCTTATTTTCAAGCCCACACAATTATAGTGTTGACAGATCAACCACTTAGATCAGTGCTATAGAGAATCGACACTTCAGATTAGATTGCCAAATAGGCCATTGAAGTCAGTAAGTTTGATATCCAATACCGACTTTGAACTATAGTAAAAGTCAAGTACTAGCTAACTTTGTTGTGAAATGCACCATTCCTGATTATGGATCAATTTCGAGAAACATTGAAAAAGATGATGATGATTCATTCTGGATTCTACATGCGGACAGAGCTTCTAATTCTCAAGAAAGCAATGCTAGTTTAATTTTGATAAGTCCCGAAGGGTTCATCACCAAGCAAGCCTTACGGTTCAATTTCAACACTTTCAATAATGGTGCTGAACATGAGGCCCTGACGGCCGGGTTGAAGATGGCAAAAGAACTCGGACTTAAAAGGCTAAAAATTTTTACCAACTCGCAGCTTGTCGTTGAACAGGTACGAGGTCAGGTTGAAGCTAAAGACTCCACAATGGCTTGATACCTACAGAATATAAGAGAGTTGCCTAAAAATTTTGAGGAGCTCGAAGTACTCCAAATTCCAAAGTTAGAAAATGTCCGAACTAATGCCTTATCGCACCTTACCACATCGGGTTTTCCTGAGCTGAATCAAAAAATTTTAATCGAGCAATTAGATAAATCCAACATTGAGGTTCTCTCTATCTTCCAAGTCGGTCATGAACCGAGCTGGATTGATCCTCTCGTGGACTATATATCTTAAAAAAATTTACCTGATGATCCGATTAAGGCTAAAAGCATTAAAAGGTAAGCCCCCTGGTATATCCTTCAAGGAAGCCAATTATATAAGAGATCCTATTCCCTTCCATTACTTTGATGCCTGACACCATCCAAAGCTAATTATGCACTTCAAGAAGTGCATGAAGAAATATATGAAAATCATTTGGAGGGTAGATCGCTTGCTTATAAAGTCATTCGGTAAGGCTACTACTAGCTAACTATCCAAAAAGATGCAGTCGATCTTGTCAACAAATACGATCAATGACAAAGACATGCTAACATTCAACATCAACCCGTTACTGAGCTTATTTCTATTACCACCCTGTGGCCCTTTGCAATTTGGGGAATGAATATTTTTGGACCTTTCCTAGTGGTAGTATGATAAAAAAAAATTTTAATAGTTGCTATTGATTACTTCACTAAATGGGTGGAGGCAGAACCTCTGGCTCAAACCATTGAGAAAAAAAGCAGGATTTTATCTGAAAATCAATAATTTATCGATTTGATTTACCTCGAATAATCATTATCGATAATGGTCGACAGTTTGATAATCCCAAGTTTAAAGAATTCTATTCTAAACTTCATATTGATTGTCGGCTTACTTTCGTTGCACATCCACAGTCAAATGGTAAAGCCGAAGTCATGAATAGGACTATCCTCCATGGATTAAAGATAAGACTCACAAAAGCAAAGGGATTATAGGCTGAGAAACTTCACAGTGTTCTATGAGCTTATAGAACCACACATCGGATACCTACTAGGAAAACCCCTTTTAAACTCACTTATGGAGCCGAAGTTGTAATTCCAGTCGAAATTAACCTATTGTTCGATAGAGTCAGGAATTTTTATGAAGCTACAAATTCTGATTGATTGAAAATCGATCTGGATCTTCTTGAAGAAGTCAGAAAGCAAGCCCACATCGGGATGGCAGCTTATAAGCAAAAAATTACAAAATATTATAACACTCGGGGGAAGCTGAAGTCATTTTAAAGGGATGACCTCATCCTGAGAAGAGCTAAAGTTTCTAAACCGACAAAATAGGATAAACTTGCTCCGAAGTGGGAAGGATCTATTGGATCACTGATGTTGTTTGCCCGAGAGCTTATAGAATTGAAAACCTAGACGGATCTTGTATTCTCCATACTTGAAATTTTAAAAATCTCAAAAAATACTATCAATAAAAATACTCTAAAGAGTTCATTTTTTCATATCTTATGTTGTACTGAAAATTTGATCTCTGGATTGGTGAAGCTTCGAAGGACCGAAAAGGAGACAAGATCTTCCTATCTATATAAATCTGATCTCCAGATCGTTAAAACCCCGAAGGGCTGGAAAGGAGACAAGATCTTCCCATCTATATAAATCTGATATTCGGATTGGTAAAGTCTCGAAGAATCAGAAAGGAGACAAGATCTCCCTATCTATATAAATCTAATCTCCAGATCGATAAAGCTCCGAAAGATTGAAAAGGAGAAGATCTCCCGATCTACATAAATTCGATCTCCAGATTGGTAAAGCCCCGAAGGACCGAAAAGGAGATAAGATCTTCCTATCTATATAAATCCGATCTCTAGATCGGTAAAGCACTGAAGGATCAGAAACAAGACAAGATCTCCATATCTACATAAATCTGATCTCCGGATCGGAAAAGAGACAAGATCTTCTGATTTACATAAATCCGATCTCCGGATCGATAAGGCCTCGAAAGGCTAAAAAGGAGATAAAATCTCCTAATTTATATAGATCTGATCTTCGGATCAATAAAGTCCCGAAGGGCCAGAAAGGCAACAAAATCTCTCAATTTGTTAAAGGTACCAATCTCCAGATCAATCTCCAAATTGATGCTTTTGAAGCTCTGTTGAATACCGATCTACAGATCAAAGTAACCCAAAAACTCTATGAAATATCGATCTCAAGATTGAAGTCATCTCATGCCAACCTAAGGGTCAAGGTTATCTTATACCGATCTCCGAATTGTGGTTATCTCAAAAGCTTATCAAAAATCCGATCTACTCAAGACTACATCGGATAAAGGTACGTTCATGCCTTAGCAAAAATATTCATATTGTATCACGGCATATTAGAAAAATATCTTTCATTGATTTAGAAAGAAAGTACAAAAGAAGATCTGTATCGAATGATTATCGATCAAAAAGACCCATATTAGGTCGATACATCTCAAGAGAAAAAAAACAAAAACAAAAACAAACTACAGGATGACCACTGAAGTGCTGGAATCCTTCTTAGTAGGTTCCTCCTCAACTTGCTCTATCTCTTTGGTAGTTCCGGTGGCAGGAGGTTCTATGGAGTTTATGGACCCTGGCTCCTTAGTAGTCTCAGGAGTCTCAGTTGCTACTAGAGGTATTACGGTTATTGACACCATGGTGATGACTTCGGTACTATTCACTTCGGCCTTATCCTGACCACTTGCATCCTTAACCAGCTCCTCAGCCACTTCGGTAGGTGACTCTGAGTCCCCCTTTATGCCCATGTCAATAGTTGTCTTTGGAGTCACTTTGGACACATCGACTTTGAGATACAATTTTTTAATCAGATTCTGACACTGGCTAAACCCATATTCATATGCCCCCATGGAGCTCTCAGTTACTTCCTTCTCAAATTTGTCAGAAGTCTTGTACATCTCTATTATCTTAATCGCCGCATCGAGCGCCTTATCCTGCTCTTGTTTGACCTACTTTTTCAGAACCTCTATGGCCTTCTCATGAGCTTCATTGGCCTTAATTGCCTTCTGCAATCTTGGCTCTAATTCTTTATTCTTCTCAGCCCGTATGTGTAGATCAAAAATTTTCTCTTGTTCATTTATCTTTCGCTGGAGGTTCAGGAGATTTTGATTCTTCTCCTTCAGTGAGGTTAACTTTTCTCCAAGCTGACTCTTGAGGCTCTCAACTCATTCGGACTCCTTCTTCTCTTCTTGAAGTATCAGTAAATTGACATCCATGGCCTCTTTATTCTCTAGTAGATAGATCATATTCTCGTACCTGATCTTGAAGTCAACGG
The DNA here is from genome assembly GCF_000442705.2 of Elaeis guineensis. Taxonomy (NCBI): domain Eukaryota; kingdom Viridiplantae; phylum Streptophyta; class Magnoliopsida; order Arecales; family Arecaceae; genus Elaeis; species Elaeis guineensis. The sequence continues at coordinate 17,844,413 of NC_025996.2, forward strand.
TAGCCTATGGGACAAAGATTCAGATTGGTTATACACCAATGCAAAAAAAGAAAAGAAAAGAAGAGAGAGAAAAAAGAGAAGAAAAGAAAGAGAAAAGTGGGGAGAAGAGACTCACATGCATGAGATGCTCAAAGCTGAGATTTGCAACCTCCTCAGGCTTATTTTTTTGGCGTGCCTCCATATCGACTCTCGACAGTACTGATTCGAGGAGATTGCGATCTAACCGAGGTCACTCCAGAAGGGACATTCGGGTCACTATGTTTCTCTCAGTTGAAGTTGATGAGGCTATAGTGGTCGAGGTCGGCTTACGGCCAGGCACCTTAGGAAGCGGTGTGGAAGAATCATTTTTTCTTCTCACCTTGATCAATTGACGAGGTCGAGGCTCGATTGATATTCCTCGAGAGGCATCACTTCTCCTCGAGGTGGTGGGAGAAGGGGTGGCTAAGGAAGATTGGGATGGTGTCCGAGTAAGAGGATATGCCCCTCTAGCCTTCTTCAGGGCAGGCGCAGCAATAAATAGCTTCGGCCCTTCCTTCCTCTTATGATCCTCCAATCTATTTGGATTGAACCTCATTTCTATATGAAAAGTTGTACTTATAAATGATATGATGATGCAAAAAAAAAATATCGATCTTACCCTGATGAGAGTATAAGCTGATACCAGCTTTATACAATGCTTAATCATCAACAAGCCTGAAAAGCTTTGACACTTTGATGGTTATCAAGGCTAAATGAGCTAACTCATCCTCGAAGAGGATTTCAATCTTGGAGTTATGCCTAGTGTCTGGGAGCCCCCAAGAAGCCCTAAAATTCCATGGTATCGGGGTTCAGACAAAGAAAAAGTGGTCTTTCCAGCCGTGGATGGAAGAAAGAAGGCTAGGCTTGAATTTATAATTTTTTCAAGATGAGTACCACCAATCTCTCTCACTTGGATGTCTTTTCAACAAAACTACAGACCTAAATAGGGAGATTCTAAGCTCTAGGTGAAGAAGGTGACACTATAAAAGTCAAATACATTGCAGAAAAAAGGGTGTAATGAAAATCAAAGTCCAGATCAGAGGACTTCATCATAGAAGGCTATGCGATCCTCAGAAAGTTCAGAAAATCAGACCTTCAAGATCTGGCACCAGCATTTTCTATTCGTCAAGTATGTCATATTTTGCCCTACGGATAACCAAATTCTCCTCGATCAAGATGGATATCTCGATTTCTGATCCAAGATAATCTGTAAGACCACGTATAGGAGATTCGAGCTCCCTTCATCCACAAGATCGATATCTAGGTTCTCTCGAGGATTTTCTATCTCAAAGGTTAATAAGGGTTGGGTTGACCTAATATGTTGGTCGTCTATAATTTTCTTCCCCTCTCTACCTCTAGCAGACATGTTTTCCCTAGAAGGAAAGGGGGATTGAAGAGGAAAATTGCAAAGAAAAGAAGGGGGCTATCCAGTGACTCAAAAAAAATGAACGAAGAGAAGGCTAGTACCTAAGAACAGTGGATGAAACCCCTCTCTCCCAGAGATGAGAAAAAGCTCTTCTTCTCCGGCTCCGATAAGCTCTCTCTCCGACGATTGTTGAACACAAGAAGGCTTCTGAAAAAAATTCGACAGCATCTCTGTAAGAAAAATGGTAGAGATGAACAGTCGCTGGGAGGCAAAACCCTTTATATGAGAATCAACGGTTCGGATCGACTGACTTTATCATCGATTTGTGGTAGTTGGCACCAATCCAGTGGCCTTGTTGGATGGTGGTTCAGTGCATCTTAACCAAATTCAGCCATGCTAGATTGACTGGCCAATCAGATGCTAACAAATGACACACACCGATCTGATGTTTTCAAAAATCACCTTTCTCGATAACGATGGCGGGAAGATCCGACGAATCATTTTCTGAAAGGTCAGATCTTTTCATTTTCAACTAAATAATTAATTTTAATATTATCAAGATATGGTGCATTTATATCTGACAGCGGCATCATCAGATCGGTGAAGCCCCGAAGGATCCAAATATTATCCGATCGTCAGATCGATAAAGTCCCAAAGGGCCCAGATATTGTCTGATTGTCAGATCGGTGAAGCCCCGAAGGGCCCAGATATTGTCCGATCGTCAGATTGATGAAGCCCCGAAGGGTCTAGATATTGTCCGATCATCAGATCGATGAAGCTTCGAAGGGTCCAGATATTGTCCGATCATCAGATCGATGAAACCCTGAATGGCCCAGGTATTGTCCGATCTTCTGATCGACGGAGCCTCGAAGGACACAGGTAATGTCCAACCATCATGATGGTTAAGCCTCAAAAGGCACAGATGGGAATAGACCATCAGAGCGGTAAAGTTGTTCATAAATGAAATTTGATCTTCAGATTGATAAAATCACAAGCAGCAAAAGTAAAAGCTCAATCTTCATATCATATATTTCTACTTCCAATGTCTAATCTAGTAACTATCACCACGGACATAGAAAGTGGGAGACAAAGTATTGGTGCACTAAATCGACCTCAGGCCACATGACATCATCATATGAAATCAAAAAATTATCAATCTCAAAGCATCGAATTGCAGTAAGGGTAAGCAAATGCTTCGATCGGTAAGTGACCGACCTAGATGGAGATACCCTAGTGTTCTTTACACCCGAGATGAAGGGTCCTAGCTGCCATTGATCGGCTCTCTTTAGCTCACCTTAGTTCCTTACCGAGGTCGACTATGTCGCCAGCAATATCACCTCGATATTTTACTGAGGTGGACCATAACTATGTTAGATGTGTATCTTAGAAGTTAATCTTGACTGATACATACCTTTCTCTAGGATATATTTTGTACTTGATGGGCAATCTTTATAACCAATTATGTCTTATGTGTCCATGATTTATCCTAAAAATTAACAAAGATAATTTTGCATATTCTCAAGGTGTTAAGAATTTGAGATATATATTATTAGTGGTTAATTTCTAAATACTTTCGATCAAAAGATCGTTATGGAGGACAGTGATCAATTCATTCACAATCGATGCAGTCTTGACTCTGCGGTGTAGAGATACTGGGATGAGAGTGCAGGTGATTGTTAAAGAACAACTTGCACTGAGCATGACTAACATGAAAAATCACTTGGACGTCTACTCACTTATTAGTAATTTTTTCGATGTTGCAGTAGTATGACTGATCTTTTGACCTGCGGTGTATGGGCTATTCGCAGTGAAGCTACTTAGTCTGACTGTCGTTCTCTTGGTCCCTAGTCATTCGGATCCTTACTGTGTATGTTGGCTATTGTAAATTCAGATTTGCTGTTTGGAATAGGATGTACCTAGATAGAATCTATCGACTTTGGTAGAAAAAGAAAAATCCTATGCGATTCGTAAAACTGAATTCAGAAAATCTCTGACCAGAGTAAGAGTGAATACTGAAAAAAATTTTTTACAAAATTCACAAATAAACTCGAGTTGAGCCAATCTAGTATATGACTGACGATGAAGTTTGACGAGTTATCCATAATCTCCATCAAGTCGGGACTCACGATAGAAGAATTGTATCACATGATAACTGTACCTAGGGGTTTTTTTTTTTATTTTACTGAGTTGCCACTACATACTGCTAGGCATCACTGATAAATTGTAAAAACTTATAAGATTATTTTCGGATCAACAATCTTTGTTGAGATGAGTTAGAATCGTTCTAGCCCATTGAAAAGAGTTTCGATGATACTATAATGAAAATCACAGTATATCTCACTACCAGACAGAATAGAACCTAAGGGGTCACACACAAAAGGAGCATGACCTGATCAATGATTTGGATCATATTCGAATTATCAATCGAATTGATAGTTTGAATTTTAAAAATTGCTAATTTGTAAGCGTTACAGTTTCGGCAGCTGCTAATTATTAGCGCAGGGACTTAATTATAAATATTATAATTTTTTTGAGGACTAATTAAATTATATATTAAATTTTAATTAATTTAAATCAATTTAATTTAATTTAATACTAATTAGATTCAATTATCCAAATCAAATTTGGATTTCAAGCTTGATTGGATCAAGCTTGACAGCTTTTCGAATTCAACTCGATTCGGACTCGATTTGAATCTGATTAAGACCCAATTTGTACCAGATAAATCATGACTTTGAGAGTCAGATCCCCTAAGACTCTCTCTCTACATCTTGCACCAAGAAGGGAAGTGGGCGATGGTTTTCTCGTTGCTTCTTTCTTCTTGCGTGCGTGAAGGAGAGGGGGCGCCAACTATTGGCGCCCCATCTTATTTAGAATTCTTTCTTATATAGATTTTTTATTGGTGCCCACCTTATCTGAAATTCTTTTTCATCCAGATTTTTTTTTATTTGAATTTGATTCAAAATAGAATAAAACTCATCTTATTTGGCATGTAAGGAATAATTTTTTATGCGACAAAAAATTTAAGAAAGAAGGGTGGCATGCGCTATTTGTGACGAGTCTTGTTTCCTTGCCGCACAACATTATCTCCATGCCCTTCTATCCATTGATTTTGATTTGAATGGATATGATTAAAAGAGATTAGATCTCTTAGGTGTGAGGAAGAGGTTGTGCGTGGGATAAGAAGGTTTTTGGTGAGACAAAATTAAGAGGGGGTGTGATGTCTTGCATGAGAAAGAAGTAGCAACTTCTTTAGGACATCACACATCTCCTTTCCAATGCCTCCTCCCTTCTCTCCTTCATCCAACATCCAGATCTGATAGAGATCATATCTAAGAAGAGAAAAGAGAGAGAAGAAGAAGGGTTCTTCTTCTTTTCATGGTGATCTGGTTTAAATCCCATCGGATCTGCACAGCGATCTCCTTCTTCAAGATCTAGAAGAAGAGATCTAGATTCAAGATTGAGGAGCGAGATTTACAAGATGCTAGCACACCGGTGATCTCGGTGCTTCGATCAAGTATCTCCATGTGGATACCAGCAGAAGTCGGACGCGTGCGTGACTACGATCAGAATCCGAGACATCCACAGGATCTAAAGTATGGAGATTTGATCTTCGTTTGATTTTTGCTAACCGTTTGTTTTCTTTTCAGATTTCAGATCATGATTGAATATTCGTGTCAAGATCCTTGCTATAGTTTTCAGATAAGATCTGATATGTAAATAAATTAAAAATATTTTAATTTATTTATTTTCGCTACACATATGTTTAGAAAATTTTAAACTATACATATGAAATTGTAGGAGTTTTCTAACAAACTAAGCTACAGGTGGTCATGATCTCACATACAGTTGTCAAATACAGCTAAGTGTGACATCATTCTTAGTTAGTATATATGGTTATATTTCAGCTCACTTACAGATAGCTCTAACCGCGTAACAAACCTTTCTAACGGCCTAACAAATTCTGTAACGGCCTCATCACCCCTCTATGAATAGAGAGCCAGGGATTTTCTATCAGTAAGTCCACATTTTTAGATTAAGGGAGACTCTGCCAGTGTGTCAATGCTCGAACAAGAGCTTTAATTTCCACCCGATCCCTCTCTAGTTCCACTGGATGTCTCTTGCTCTCCCACTATTTTTTATCTCTGTTCTTAAGGTTCGAACTGACATAGGCATCTGAGGATAAAAATCAGAGGATCTCCATCCGATTTTTTGATTTTTTTTGTAGATTTCTGAAGGACTATTCAGATCAGATCGCGGTCTGCTTCTATTTTGGTTTCACTAGCTTCGATCTGTCTCTTGATCTTAAGCCATGCAGCAACAGATGGCATAGACTATTCCACATGCTTCAAAAAGGGTTTGCTTTAAAGAAAATCTAGCATATGTCAAAATCCTTTATTCATTAAGAGCGCAAGAACTTATTTCTTAAAGGGATGAACTCCCTCTGGCCATTCTCCCATGGTTTATGTAGAAGTGTCTTTATTGGTTTCAGTCATCCACATTATATTTGTTTTTAATTTACTTTGACCTTATTTTGGAACTCCCAAAGTCCGCATGGCCTTCATACTGTGTTCATCACCGGTTTTATAAATCATATCAAGGGCAAGGTCACATGCAAATCAAAAAAATCATGTCATGCAAATATAATGGTAAGTTAACACGCTACCATGACCGTGCCACTTAATTTCAAGATGACAAGTCTTTTGTATAAAAACTATAAATAATACATATAAAGGTGCATATATTTTAAAATATATTTTAAGTGTCAACTTTATGGCCAACTTTATGCTCTGTAAATTTCTCGCTGAATAAAATTTAGGTGGCTGTTTTGCAGCTCCGTTCTTACCAAAAAAAAAAAAAAGTGTCAACTTTATGGCCAACTAAACCATTCCATTGGTTTGCCACATGAGAAACCATGGCCGGCATTTAATTTATATTACTTTGATCTTAATTTCTAATTTCTCAAGGTGCCCATTTATCATGCATAGGTAGACTTAATAAAGTTAGGGTAGGGTCCTTGCTAAAGTCTAATTTTGTTGCGCAAATGTATCCATCATGTAGTCAACATGGGATGATCGTGATATACTTAGAGCCATTTAATTTTAGGATTATGAGTTATTTGTCTTTTCTCTAGTAGTGATTCTATACTACAATGGATGGGTACTTTGGAAATATGCATCATAAAGCAGCAACATCCCCCTTTTTTCAAACATGAAGTAATGCAACCAAAAAGTGATATTGTCACATAATAGGTACAAAAATTAACATGCATCCTTGTTGCTGCCATCAACATATTGTCATCAGAGATATAATTGAAAGTTATTTGATATGAAAGGTAATGGCATCTCGTTTGTCTACATCGACTGGCTAAGTGGGTCCTGCAAGCTTGCATGTTCTGTGCTTGTAAGCATTATTGTAATCAATGTCTAAAAGGGAGATATTCCTATAACAATGCATTCCAGCATTACTAAATCATCCCGGGATTATTCTTAAAAAATACAATAGATTTATGAAGCACAAAAGAAACCAAACAAGTAGTTGGGCAAAATGAACCTTAGCCTATCTATTCACCTGCCTCGCATCTCAGAGACGATGACATTTTTACTAACAACATTATGAATTTAAATGTAAGTCCTTTTTATGTCCCACAAAATAGTCATAAAAGTGAAGGTCAACTAAGCTAATGGAGTCTAATCAAATCGATAATTTATGCCCAAGAACGATGGTTATAATGATTAGATGTCGAAGGAACAAATTGCCACTTTAAGTCACTTAAGTCTCCTAACCACAACAGCAAAGATACAAGTGTCCTACTTGCAAGGAGCAACCTCCCCTACCCATGTGTTCCTTATCATCATGCTTAATGGATCAACTCCCGTGAGCCTCATTGGATCACCAACCCTATGGCATGTCACTTCCAACTAAAGAGTGTCGCAGGAATGTATGACCATTTCCACACCCCACCAAGGATAGGGCCATGGAGAACATGGGGCGCAACTAGGATTGTTTCCTTGAGGAGGTCAAGGTAATGCAATTTTGTAATCATATCCCCGTCCCCTTTGGTTCCACCATCATGGAGAGCCAATGACCAATTCTTGTTAGGGGGTATGGACGTAGAAATATGGGGAGATTATGGGACCATATGTTACAGCTGAGGGTGTTGAGCTGTGGTGCAAGGGGAGACGATGCCACTTACTCCCAGATACCCCAATGAGCCATCTTGGGAGGAGTCACTGGTCACACTTTGTGGTTTAAAATAATACAAATCCAACTCAAAAGTACAGTAGGGGAGCCCGTTTCTTTATCATTTGTACCGGCATCGAACAACATGGATATAGCCTTGAAAAGTAGTACCATTCATCCCAGGCTTCAAATTATTAGAGACAGGATCTCCCAAGGATCATGTAACTTATGGGCATGTCACTATCATATGCATATCCGGCTAAAACTACCTCTATAATTTATATATTTGTTTTGTTTTAGTTGGTGGTTACCCAAATGATAAGTTATGATGTGAAAGAGATGGAGCGCACGTGAGGTTGGATCTGGACTTATAATATTGCCCGCTTGTTTTAGGTTTTCTTTATGCCTCTTGCTCACCTGCTTCAAATTTAAAAAGCATTAGAAAGATACTTTATTAACCAGTAGTAGGGGTGGAAGGTGATGAATCTAAGATAACGTCTACCATTATTTCTCTTATATTCATTTTCTTCCAGCCTGAAATTGGGATTTGAGGCCATCCCATTTGCTTGGACGGTTGGATCAAGCCAAGATTCTTTTTGGATCAGGTGGCTCAAGCTCGGGTTAGGTCTAATTTTAGGGAGCTAGGTTCATACACTGAACTTGTTTTTGGTGGATTAATCTGACAGGTCAAATTAAATAAAATTAGATTGAGTACAATTCTAATGAAGCCAACCGATCTGATTGTTTGTGTCTCAATTCAGCGCTTGTATTGTACTTGTGGGTTGATCAGGTCCACATCTTATTCAGCGGATCAGATCAAACCCTAGCCCCTAAGCTTTGGTGCATATAACTGTGAGAGTACTAATTTCTTTAAATTTCTTTAGACACGTTATTAGGAATTCTAAATGCAGATAAGAGAACATTATGTTCCAGAAGACTGATAACATCGCTGCAATCTATTATTTAAAGCATACGTAAGTTGTTTGTGACAGGTGAAACAGAAAGAACAGTTCAAGGGATTCAAAATTGGTGCAACGGTTGTCTAAATCTTTGTGGAAGTCAAGTTTTGCAGTACAAATATAGAAGGCGACAGAAAATGCTGTTTGATTTTATCATGCAGCACGTGAGATGTTCATCCAACTTGCCTTTGTATTTCAGACTTATATTTGGGCTCTCTGAGCTCAATTCGTTCTGATGGTAGTGCTTGCAACCAAATGTTTGAAAGCCCATCCCAAACCCTAAAATTATTACTCCAGCTAATTATGGGGCTAACCCCTAGATACCAACAAAACTTGACAACATTGGATTATGTTAAGGCTTGATCATTACATTGGATTATGTTAAGGCTCGAGCATTCTTTTGTCCTCATAACCCTATCCTTTTGGTAGGGGACATAGGGGTGGAATGGCTGTGCGCACAAGCTAGAGAGAGAGAGAGAGATTATCCTCAGCTGGTTAGTCTAGAAATGGCAAACTTGCAGTCATTCTTCTTGTTGTACTGTTATTGTGACGCAAATGTTACCCAATCATGTATCGTTTTCCTTGTGCTCTTTACACTGCTGTTATATATATAGGCTACCATTTTATCTGATAGAGTTGCCAATCCAAATTATTTGAAAAAGTTTATCATTTAATTGCCAATTTAATTAGTATATAGTGTGAAGGAAAACTTGGAAGTATGATATGATTGAAAAATCATATTATAATTTTAGTTGTTGACTCATCTCTCATGTCCTATGGCCAAAGTGATTAAACGAAATTTGGTGGGTACAAGAATGAAACTTTGGAACTCGCAGCTAACAATTATACTGTGAAATGAATTTCTGGTGCAGTTACAGCCGGGTAAACAGAATATGACGGGTAAATTAGATGTCCTTTCTAGAAGCAGGTGAGGTGACAATGTTTATAAATTCTTCACTGGTGTTTACAGCACTATCCCTGTTTTTATCTTAATTATTTCTTCTTCCTGCGGTACCCTACTCATGTCCTGTCAATATGCCTATGAACAAAGTTCAAGCAGACTGGGCCATCTACTCCTACCATATATTTTTTTTTTTTTTGTTGGTAGGGGGTGGGGGGGGGGCGTGGGGGTGCGGGGTGGGGTTTAACTACGTACCCTACATCCCTCCTGGAAGCAAGGCTTACCTTGGGCGAGGTGAATTATTCTAATAGACTATCAAAGAGATATCTTTAACCCTTCCCCCTCTTATTAATATACTACGAAATATTTTTATAAACTATAACCAATACCAGATATATAAGCAGCGTTCTCAAATCCAAAAGATTAACTGTACCCTGATAACTTCACATAAGGCGGAGTCCGATTTTTTTTGAGTGATAGTAGAAAAGTTAACAAATAAATCCTCCTTACTGTCACTTGATCAAGCTAGAAATTTTCATCTCATATAGCGTCTCATAAAATTCTTTCAAAACAATTAGATTTTTTCTTTGTTCAAGAATGCACCTGTATAGCAGTTCTTTGTGAAAAGTGCATCCTAGAAAATCTGAATCTAGATAATTATAATCCATGTGAGATTAGAGGCTGACTCCATGAGATCAAACGGTGAATCATCAAAAGAGCACAATATTTCATATCTTCCACGGCCAATGATCTTTTGTGGGTTTTCGGTCCAAGGCCACAGGACCTTATAGTTATGTGATAAAGGGGATGGCACCTTGATGACCTCTGAACTAACCTAACCAGCACTTGCTACATTTTACCTTGCAGCAAGCAAACTTTATAATTAGCTAAATAGTAAACAGAAATGTAGCATTGCTCCACAATGCCTATCACCTCGTTTCAGACATGACCAGAGAGTGGCAGCATGGCATCGGCCTGATAAGATCATCTTACAAGAAGTCTAAATTCTAGAATACTAGGATTTCAGCTACTCATTCAATGTTCTCACAGCAGTCATAACGCTACCTCACGTGAGCCAAAGGAGGTGGACACATTAGGTTGTGTCAAATAGATCTGACTTCAATTTTTTTTCAATCAGCATCCAGTGTTGAGGTTTCATACAAAAGCAGTATCTTGTAGACATGCCATGTTTTACTCCAAATATATTGCATGCAACAAGCTTCAGAATTCAGTCATACAATGTGATCTGAAAAATTGTTAGCCCTTTGTATCTTCCCACATATTGCCCTTCACAAGTTTCCCAGTTGTGCTACATCAGGAGGAGCTTTACCACCTTTTGAAGCCATTAGAATCCTCTCTGTTTCAACAAAGTGGTTGCCAAAATAAAGGCATTTCAAACCATTCAGCGACTTTGTTATCAAATAATGCAGTTCAACAAACCAAATATTCAAGGACCAGATCTGTGAACAAAAAGAACCAAAGCAACTTCCATTACCTGGGCACTCACATTGGTGTCAGACAATGCAGAAAGAGATTCACATGGGTAATGTGCCTGTAAAGAGCAAACCTCTATTTGAAAACATGATTGTGGGACTACCAAAGGAAGCATGATGTGATATGAATGTCTTGTTTTTGAAAGTGGCTGCGTACCTTTCTGCCATTGATGCTATGAAGAAGTTAAGTTCCACAGTTAAAAGATGCCAGCTATCCAGCCCCAGATATACAGCTTTTGTTCAAAAAGACTGGCATCCTTACATAAGATAGCTTGTCAAAAGAAATGCAGCACACGAGTGGGCACACTGGCACAGGAACCTCAAACTCCGGTTCCTAAATATCAGCATTGGATTCCCAAAAAGCACGCAACTATGTCAACTAGACAGGTCAGGCCTCCCAAAGAAAGTGCATAACTGCTGCAAACACCAGCTTCAAATCATCCAAAAACACCCACTATTTTGTATCAATGTCAGGTTCTCTAAGATGTCAACACTATATTGCTGCTTGTTTCTGCTATATTGAGGATTTACCAGTGTAAGAGTTAAATCTCTAGCATGTAGGTTCAAAGCCAGTTGAACTAGTTCATCAATCAATGGAAACAACTCTCGATAGACTAAACCATTTTCTGACAGTCTGCATCAGCCATCAGACATGCATGGTCAGTATGTTGCAGCATGGTCAAGCAGTGGCATGTTAGCTTCCTGCAGCCTCTGACAAAATTGGACACTAGCCATTACATGGCAGATGTAATAAAAGATGCTGTCTAAACTCAGAGATAACACTAGATTGCATATCCACTTTCCTGTACTAACTGCATAATTGGTAGCACGGCTAGCAAATAGAAATGATGATATCATTGATCTGCAGTGTTATAAGAGCAATGCTATCTAATATATTTCAAAACTTGCATAATGTCCATTATTTTACCTTTCAACCTTTGTTAAGTCTTGTGTAACTTGAACTTGGAGAAAATATTAATAGACACAGCTTCTAGTCCCATGAATCTGGTTTGGAATCCTAAAGCAGAAAGATCAGCTCATTAATCTAATTGGGATTCCTAAGCAGAGAAAACTTCAATCATGAATGACTTTAGTCTTCTTTTCCTAAGTTTTGCTGGTCACCATTCAGATGATGCCCTCAAGCTTCATGCTTTCTTCATGTACTTCCTCATTAAAGTTATTTAGATCACCCTCAATATTTTAAGTTTTCGAAATGCCATGATAAAAAGAAGAAAGCATGGCACCAAGAAATTAAGAACACTCGATACATCTTACAGGTGGCATCCTTTACTACCACCTACTGGATGATGATTCTCAAATATAGCTCATAAGTAAAATTTTGAAGTCCAACTTCTCAACAAGCCTCAACAATGTAATTGGGCATCCCCACTCTTGGGTTTGGTCCGCAATGCTCAAGTTGACATGATGATTCCTTCATTCTTAAGATGATCTCTCCCAGGAGAAGAGACATTTATCTTCCGTTAGACACTTGTGCCATTTTCTTTCATGGAACACATGTATTAGCCTTAGCCTGGTAATATCTTAGCTTTTCATTTCCACACATAACTTAAGAGATTGGATAAGTAAGATCTAAAAATTCTGAGATGGAATTGACAGTTCCTAACCAAATTCCAAATGACAAACTGAATGCAAGAAATCTGGTGATTGAAAGTCTGATCATCAAGGAATCTAATGACTAAAGATCCAAAAGTAGATGCTCGGTTGAAAGACCAATATGGAAGATTTGATTGATTTTTACAAAGGCACCCATCACCAGATCCCATCGTTAGTTTAAGATTTCCTTTCTGTGACCAGGTAGAAAAATTCCTATGGATCATTTAATCAGGATGCAAAGAATCCCATGCTTAACCTCCTAGAATGATAAATCAGGTGTCTCAAGACCAGGGACTTAGGGTTGCTCAAACAGTAACCCAGCCCCTTCTATTTGGTCTCTTTCATCAAATTGTAGAGAATCAACAGTGCAAAGTAAAAAATATATTTTCTCAAGATGATTTTAGTATCACATGCTGAAAGCAATTTGACGCAAGTAGATTTAAACTATAGGTTTACCCTTGAACCTTAAATAACATTCCTATATCTGGATCTAATCACAACCACAGCTGCAAAGATATCTCAAGATTCAATGTCCACATTCCATGGTACTTGACTTTTTCCTTGTTGGGTTTCTCACATGCATACCATATACATGTTGGAACTAGGATGGTCTAAAAGTACTGTTGCAAAATCAGAGACACATGTTTTTTCATACTTTATTTAGTGAGTCAGATTTTTATCTAAACCACTACGAAAAGATAGAACCCACAAACTAAAGTCTAGGTTCTCTAGAATACAAGACATGTGACCAATACGTAGTAGTCACTACCCTAAGGAGTTTTAAAGAAGATTCATAGTTTTCAGTTTTTCCCCCCTATATTTCATATGCATGTTGAAACTCCATCACAGATCTAGGATTTCTTAACCCAAAAGATTAACCGCATGAATCCAGGTTGAGCTATCACTTCCCTCTATGATTTTCAGGATCTTGTTTTAGATTGCTCAACATTATGGTTTCAGATTTTATGCATCATGATACTTAATCACCACACATGTTTCTAAGCACTTTCTTAGTTTTCCATTCCTCAGCTTTGGAAAGGTAAAAGGTCTACCGACTTTGCCACTCTTCTCATTTGGTGCATTGCTCTTCAAATGTGGTGGTAAAACATTTAAAATTTGTATTGAAAATGATAAAGCCCTTTTTTCTAGCCTATTCTCATCTCAGCTTGTTTCTTGTTCATCTTTTGTGTTGGTTTTCTAAATCCTGCTTTTTAAATGGTTCTTCCACTTAAAGTATATGTCCCCTCTAACTACAACAATAGAGTGCATCAAGTTTATTGTAAGTGCTATGTTATATCATAATTTTTGTTACATTAGGAACTAAGTTTTACTTCTAAAGATCCACAAGTCTAGCTGTTTCTCTTATCTCATTCTTGCTTAAGCTATTATTTTTAAATAATTCCTTGCAATTGAGACTTTCCTAGACCAAATGCATTAAAGGTATTATAATTTGATCATGTTATTATCACTATATTTTGTGGTGGTACTCATATTCAAAGATGAGCTGCACCAGTTATTGAACCTTAAGGCTCCAGGACACAGACAGATAGACCCAGTGGATCCCCCAATATCATATCATGGCATCATATAGTGGATTCCATGTTTCTTCTGTCATTATTTAAAAAATTAAATCAAATAATAAACAAGTGGAATTGTCTCCTGTTATATGATATGTGGTGCACAGTCAGCCATATCTATGGGAGGTAAACATCATTTCAACTAGTAGGTGCAATCTTTTTATCTCGATGAGCAGTTATCATGGTCACTCTCAGGCATGAAGCAAATGAACAAAAGAAGATTTTCCATAAAAAGTCAATGAGATCTTGAGTTCTCGAACAGGAAAAAATCATTTCTGAGTTTATTTTCTTTACTGTTTTGTTCTCACCACATCTTTTCTATTCTTTCCCCATCAACAATAGCAGAGAGCCGTACAATTTCCTTCTACAAATGGCTGACAATATAGATGGCATAGGCATGTACAATGAATAGCCGAGGGGGTTCTAGTAGGCAGGGGTACTTGATTCTTTGTCGAGGGATCTGGGAGGAGAAGAGGAAGACCTATCATAACATGTATCAAAGCTGTAAAAAGGATATGGAAATGCCTGAAATAACATGAAAAGCAACCTTAACTAGGAATGCTCAGTGAATGAGTATTCATAAAGCTTACTCTAAATAGCTAGGATGAGGCTTTATAATGATGGTTATAGTTATATCAGTAGAGAGAGGATAAAAGGGATAGATAAAGGAAGTGCAGATCTTCCCTTGGGATGGCAGGTTTGACTGCTACCAAGCCCGAAAGCTTCTCGAAAACCTCTAAATTGATGGTATAAAATGCCCAGGCCAAAAAAATTTGAACAACAGTAGATGCCCATAATATATTACATGTTTGGAAAAAAATATTTGGAAAGAGATACCTGACAGATAAAATAACAATTTCCCCTCTCTCCACTAATCCATACTTTTCCTACCCAGAATTCATCAACTAGAATTCAGAAGTCTAAGTTTGTTAGCAAAGAATGTTCATATTGAAACATAATTCTCCTAAATTTGGTTTACAATATGAAATGATGATGATCTTATTTATCACTTGATAATTTCTTTTACTTGGGGAGAGACTACTCAGTAAAGCATTTGATTGTCGGTCCATCCCCTGCCTTTACTGTCCTTATATCCTTTGTACAGAAACTTGATAATTGTCACTAACCACAATCAAGTTTCAAGCAATTCCACTCCAGACTTCTAGTGCTTCTTCCTAGAGAATAGACTTATCCTATGGTGCTCCCAGAGGCTTGCACTCTCCTTTGCATCTCCATTCTATCTCACTTCTTGATTTTAATGCTTGAGCAAGTGTATCGCTAAGTCACCATCTTTTAGACTATCCATAAAGGAAAAGCCAAAAACATTGTGCCACTGTAAGTTACCTTTCTAACAATGGCTCTCTCTTGGAACATTATGCCATGAGCTACAATAATTCTTTTCATGTTTAGCAACGTTGCCTGTTCTCAAGCTTCTAGCCATGACTCAGCTGCTTGGTATAAGCCTTAGGCTTTGAAAGCTTCCTGCACTTTGTGTCCCTTCTTCTCCCTTCATTAATTTTCTTTTTGGGAACAATAAAGCTTTTTGGGGTATTGTACCTATATAAATCATTCAGATATTCATTCTGAGTTCACTTGCATCATTGTAGCTGTCAATGCCTATAACCTAACTAGTATTCAGCATTCTTAAACAGCTCAATAGTCAAAAGCCCCTGAAATTGAAAACATAATAGTCAGCTACTTTTCATAAACTTCTTGCAGATATCTATGAATGGTGATGCTAATCAACACAAACACCTGGTCTTGGTTCACCAGAACCAACTTGACTTTTTGGGTTGTTGCATATCATAATCATGGACCAAACTTTTTTCTTTTTAGGGGTTAATGACGCATCCAAAGCATTATTTTGACACATGCATGAAGGAGACTGAAGTCAAGACTCCTGGAGTATAAGGCAAAAAAGTAGGCAGTAACGAAAGATAGGTGTTTAAGAGCATAAGTAAATCCTTGTACACTTTGCCTCCGAATATTTTGCTACTACGGTTACAACCACAAACGCTCGAAAAATGAAATCAAGAGTTTCTAGCAATTGCAGACTATTTTCTCTTGGGGTTTGATTTTTTAACGAGATCTTTATATAAAGGACAGAAATCAACACAGGGAGACATCTAGAGAAAGATGGTGGCTGGTGCCACAACGAAATTATTGATTTTATAATTGAGTGAGCAAGAATTTTTATATGTGATAATTCTCTTAAATCCTCTTCTGCAATTCTGACTAAATAAAAAGAAGCCTATAAACAATGGAGAATGAGAAAAAGATGGCATAATTTCGTATAAGTCAAGAAAGCGGATTACAACGAACCATCCCGAACAAACAATGTTAATGTCTGTTTAAAATCTCTAGAAGTGGAAGAAATAGAACACCATGAAAGCTTCCAAAACACCCAGGCAAGACCCAGCGACGACATCGAGAACGAAATGCCTACCGAGGAGGACTCGAGAGGCGGAGGTGGCGACGGACCAGACGAAGACGAGCCGCAACAGGAGCTCGGCGGGGTCGCCGCCGTAGTGGGCACCGATCCAGAGGCGGTCGGCGAGGAGTTGGCGGAGGGATGCGTGGGAGAGACAGAGGAAGGAGGCGATGAAGAAGACGCGGGAGGAGTGGCCGCTGGGGAAGGACCAGTGGTCGACGGCGAAGGCGAGGCTCATGCCCTTGTTGTAGACGGGGCGGGGGCGGCGAACGAGGTGCTTGACGAGGCCGATGAGGAGGAGGTCGAGGAGGAAGCCCAGGAGGAGAGCGAGGAGGAAAGGGAAAGCGGTGGCGGAGGAGGAGAAGGGGAGAAGGGCGAGGGGGATGGGGAACCAGAAGCGGCCGTCGCCGGAGATCTCGAGGGCTTTGAGGAGGGATCGGGGGACGGGACGGAAGAGTGAGTGGATACGGAGGGATAAGGCCGTGTCCAGCGTTACCAGATGGTGGAGGAGGGAAGGGCGGGGCAGCGACGCCGCCGTTGTGGTGGTGGCGGCGGCGGACATGGCAGCGCCGTGTTCTATGGTCCGGGTCGCGCCTTGGATCAAGGGTCAGGGGCTTCCAGGCCTGATCTGGTTGGTTGTATATTTAACTGGGCCGAACATTGTAGATTGCCGGCATCAGCCCATCAATAGCTCTCGCACACTTGATGTAAGAGAAATTCTTTGTGCAGCGCGCACCATGCAGAATGTGCACTGCCTATGATGATTATCTCAAATAGATATACTATCTAATTTTGTTGGGTGGATATCTGTCAGAATACTATCTCCTAAAATTTTTTCAATATCATACGATACAGCAAAAAAAAGAAAAAACAAAATAAAACAATCAAAATATATAGATCAGCCACAAAAGGGCACGTCTCCACGGAGCATGCAGACTTCACTATGAAAAAAAAATTTATAAGAAGAGACCTCATCCTCAACCCTTGAACACCTAATCCTCTCTCACTAGAAGTTTCCTTCTCAAAAGCTCTCTCTCTCTTGGAAGACCTCCTGAATCTCTGAAGTGACCGGCGTCCGCTGTCCAGGAGCCTCCTGCTCCTTCTCTCTCAGAGCTTCCGCCTCTCTCTCTTCTCTCGGGTTCTGTACGGCTCCGTACGGCGGTTTGCAGCAAAACCAAAAGACCACTTACTCTCTGTTTCACCGATCAGCCTATTTAAAGGGCTTAAACATGATTAGAGAGGGATTAGGAGTCTTAAACAAAGCCAAATAATCTCCTGGACCATCGGATCAAGATCGGGAGCCACCCACGCCGTCCGATCGCACTCCGATCCACGGAATAGTGCTGTGGATCGTGAGAAACGCGTAGGAAATGCCCATGCGGTCCACAGGCCCAGCCGTGGACCGAGGTACAGGCCCAGGCAAGGCACCTGGGCCTGGGCCGGCCCGCGCGTGCGAGCCTGCGCCTGGGCTGGGCCGCCCGCCCACCTGGGCTGCACGCCCGCTGGGCCGCCTGCCCGTTTGGGCCGCGCACCTAGGTCGCATGCCTGGGTCACGCGTCTCGCGCATTGACCCCGCTTAGGCCGCGCGCCGCCGCCTGCGGCCGCACCGCCGCAGCTCCGCCGGCCCGCCGCCAGCCACCGGCGGTCCTCCGCCGCCTCGGATCTTGTGCCGACTTCAAAAGCTCATATCTCCTCCATCCGAGCTCCGTTTGGGATGATCTTAGTCTTGTTGGACTCTGTTTTTCATCGCGAACCTCGTTGTGGGTCCAATATGGACTGAATCTCGAGGCATCAAATCCTAACAATCTCCACCTCGACTCGATATTCGGCCTCCTCCAAATTTCGAGAGCTTTTGTATCTCCTCGCCCCATGCCTTGAGGCAATCGCCTGTTGATCATGGATGGGCAAACATGGAAGTCGAGTCAGGCTGTTCGATCCCATCTCCATCGTATGCTGTGCTCCTCCTGACCTGAGACCTGCTCGGGGTATCATCATGCGGTAATAGAAATTTCACCTTGCGACGTCGCCTCTCGTCCTCCCGAGTCTCTTGTCTCGTGCTCGATCCGTCTCCTGGAGCTCCACCTCGCTCTGGGCTCCACCTGGCTCCCGAAGCTCCACATCGCACTGGGCTTCCTGCCAGGTAATAATATCCTCTGCTCCCCT
Source organism: Elaeis guineensis (assembly GCF_000442705.2). Taxonomy (NCBI): domain Eukaryota; kingdom Viridiplantae; phylum Streptophyta; class Magnoliopsida; order Arecales; family Arecaceae; genus Elaeis; species Elaeis guineensis. Next base: position 17,863,118 of record NC_025996.2, read on the forward strand.
TCTTCTCCTCCAGCACAATCCTATCGCCGCGTAGCAACCTCAGGATTCTTCCACCAGCTACCGTCTATAGCATCTCGAATCCAGTTTGCTAAGTGAGATAAAATTCTGCCTGAAATCGGATATGTATCGGACCTCCCCCAATCTCCTCATTGCACTATCATGTGTCCTCCAGCTGACTGTCCCAATGCCTCTGATCGCACAGTTCGATCCATCCGGCAGATATACAGTGCCCTCACTGTTCTCCAGAGAGTTAAACTGCTCCTCTCTGCAACATACATGATAGGGACATGCAGAATCTAATATCCACTGCTGGGAAGAAGTAGATATCTCGTTAGATATCTCCAGGACATCTCCATCTGAATCATTGTCGACCATCGCTACAGCAGCCACCGTCCGATTTTTGAGTTGAGGGCAATCTCTGGTTAGATGCCCCAACTCTTCACATCGGTAACACCTAATTTTGCTCAAGTTTTCCTGGACTTGGACCGCCTTCGTTGCGATCTCCTGTCGCTCCGTCTACCGTCTCCTGCTCCTCCAGAAGCCACCAAAGCTGAGCTACCGCCACCTGAGCTCGAAGCTGGGTTCTCCCTCCTGAGAACCTCATTCTGGAGTATCACTGCGGTTACCTTGTCCATTTTGATAGTGCTCTCTCCCATTAGAAGAGCAGTCACCAATAACTCGTATAAAGAGGGAAGCAACGCCAGCAAAATCAGTGCCCTGGTTTTCTCTTCAACATTCTCACCAACGCTGAGGAGGTCGGTGAGAATCTTTTGGAAGTGGCTGAGATGCTCCTGCACGCTCTGTCCCTCGGCCATCCGTAGTTGGTAGAACTGCCTCCAGAGGAAAAGAGTGTTGGTGAGAGACTTTACCATGTACAACTCCTCGAGCTTCGACCACAACACCATCGGAGAAGTCTTGCTCAGCACATGGATCACCACCTCATCTATCATGCAGATGGTGCTCACCAACTGCATCTGTAGCCGTTTTCAATCCCGCACCTCCATGGTGGTTGGCTTCTCATCGCACAAGAGAGCATCGATCAACCCCTGTTGGATGAGCACGTTCTTCACCCTTGCCTGCCACAAGGAGAAATTGCTTTTATCATCGAAGTTGTTGATCTCCATCTTGATTGTTCCTGTCTTCTCCATCTTCAGTCTTGCTCACCACCGCTGCAATCTGCGTCCTTGTACCGTCTTGCTCTGATACCACTTGTTGGATGAATTCTGACCAGGACACCACCTCCCAAGATCTTTTCAGTATCACCGATGCAGTAGGAAGAAATAAGAAACAAAACAAAACAATCAAAATACGTGGATCAGCTACAAAAGGGCACGCCTCTAAGGGGCATGCAGACTTCATTATGAAAAAAAAAAATTTACAATAGGAGACTCACCCTCAACCCTTGTACATCCAATTTTCTCTCACTAGAAGTTCCCCTCTCAAAAGCTCTCTCTCTCTCTTGGAAGACCCCCTGAACCCCTGAAGTAACCGACGTCCGCTGTCCAGGAGCCTCCTGCTCCTTCTCTCTCAGCGCTTCCACCTCTCTCTCTTCTCTCGGGTTTCGTACGGCTCCGTACGGTGGTTTGCGGCAAAATCAGAAGACTACCTACTCTCTGTTTCACCGATCAGCCCTATTTAAAAGGCTTAAACCTGATTAGAGAGGGATTAGGAGTCCTAAACAAAGTCAAATAACCCCCTGGACCGTCGGATCAAGATCGGGAGCCACCCACGCGTCCGATCATGCTCCGATCCATGGAATAGTTCGTGGACCGCAAAAAATATGTAAAAATATCCACGCGTTCACAGGCCCAGCGTGAACCACTCGATCCACAGTGGATTGGGGTACAGGCCCAGGTGCCGGTGGACTGGGGTACAGGCCAGGCAAGGTGCCTGGGCCTGGGCCGGCACGACGCGGGCCTGGGCCGCGCCTGCGCATGGGCTGGGCCGCTGTCTCGTGCGTTGGCCCCACTTGGGCCGTGCATCGCCGCCTGCGGCCGCGCCGCCGCTGCTCCGCCGGCCGCCGGCGATCCTTCTGCGCTCGGATCTCGTGCTGATTTCAAAATTTGTATCTCCTCCATCCGAGCTTCATTTGGGATGATTTGATCTTATTGGACTCCATTTTTTACCGCGATCTCGTTGTAAGCTAAATCTCGAGACGTCAAATCTTAATAAATTTATTGTACTATTGATATACTATCAATCAATATTAAATTTACGGTTAAGATGCTGATATATCATACAAGACGTGAATCTACTAACTGATATGTCATGTTATATGAATGACGTGTCATCTATGTTGTTAAGGACAGGAGAACGGCGTGGGAATTGGGGTCGGATTTGCGATCCAGATGCCACCATTCACGAATTGATCAGAGCCCGCCGGCGGTGGAGGCCACAGTGGCCAGAGGTTTACTGAAGCGGTCGCTCAACGAGATGAAGAGGCAGCAGTGATTGCAGTACCAGCATGCTCTTTTTCTCCGATCGATGAGGCAGAGGACCCATCTCACCTTTCCCATCTCTCCTCTCTCTATGGTCGATCTCTCGTCGTTCTCGTCGTCTTTTTTCCTCTGGATCTCTCAATTCTCACCCGGTCTTCTTCTTCTTTCGCTTTGTCGGCCTCTTTTTTTTTTTTCTTCTAGTTTGGGCGGATATGTGAGAAGGCAGCAGTAAAATCCAAACCTGCTGGATTTCTCCTTCTCAGTGGTGCCATCGGTAGCGGCAGCACCATCTTGTATGACCAAGTCGGAGCACAAGTCTACCATGATGTGGAATCGGCTGTTCGAGGAGTTGGAGAGGCGGCTTCTTGATGACGAGACGAGGACGAGGAGAGGACGAGGACGAGGACGAGGTCAGCGCATCGGGCTGCTTAGCAGTGACCACTAATGAGTGGAGTGAGATGATATAATAGCTCATCTTCTTGCCACCACCAGCTACGTTAGCAGTCCATAATACGCTCTCCCCTTCGCTGACCACCACCTCCTCCTCCACTACGTCCTCCTCTACCTCCTGCTTTCCTCTCTCGAGCACGCCCTCATGTCAGATGCTCTCCGACACCGTGGCGGTGATTGTGGTCGGAAATCTAGAGGCCGCAGTTACGAATCGCTCTGTGCTAAAGTGGGCAGCAAACCCCCATGGCGATTCTAAACAACGGCACATGGCAATGATGGTGACTGCACTGTGCTCATGGATAGAGCAACCACCATCGTCTGGGGTGCTTCATCATTCATTCATCGAGCTCTATAGTGCCAAGCACCCAGCAGCCATCCAGATACTCTACGATCTCACTCCCTGCTTCAAGCACATTCTTTTTACTGCCAATCTCGCGATACTCAAGGCCACGAGGGATTACCTCAGGATCCACTTCCTTGACTTCGCCATCCTTAAGGCCACGAGGGATTGCCCCCATGATGAGCTCCTCCATTGGGTGAAGTCCTTGAGGCCATGGGTGATGGTGTTGGTAGAGTAGGACATGAACAGCAGCTCGACGCCTTATCTTTCCCACTCTCACTGCTATTCCAACTCAGCTCAAAATTTTTTTTCAAGTTTGACGCATCATTTTCACGTCAGCATCTTAACAGTAAATTCCAATATTGATTAACGGCAAATCAATATTACAATAAATTAAATAATACACATATTTGATTGAAAAAATTAAAAAATTATATTAAAATTAAAAAATTTTAAAATATATAAATTTTTTAAGTAATTAACTCTATAAAAATTTAATATGTTCAATTCTAATTTTAAATTATGTTCGTCAATGGAGCGAGAGGTCTGCTATAATATACAAAGTTGTAGAAGAGGTCACTAGAGAAAATGATCCAAAAGAAATCTTAATAGATTTAATATAAAAAAAAAATAGATGAGAAATTTATCAAGAAGAATTGCACTAAGAAATGTGTCAAGGATTTGACAGCTAAGAAATTGAGGATTTAAAGTTTAAGATTTTTGGTTCAAGGATTTTAGGATCTAAAATTTTTAGGATTTAGGATCCAGAGATCTCTTCAATGGAGCCTAATTTTGCACCTCTTGTAGCGCCTATCCACAAAACCTAATTTGACCCCTCTTGTAGCTCCCCTGTAGGGGTGCAAATGAGTCGGATCGGATCAGATCGTGAGTGATCCCAATCTGACACAGTTTCTTGATCGGATCCTAATGTTGGATCTAAACCCAACCCAATTAAAAATCGAGCTGAATTGAATCGGATCTATGATCAAAAAGTCTGCCCCATTGAATCTTTTGGATCGGATTAGGTCTATGTATAATCCGATCTCAATTTAAAAAATTTAGATTCGGTTCGGATCCAAATTTTAGTCGGGCTCGGTTTGTACAATAAATTAACATATGCGAAGTTTATAACAAAAGAAAATAAACATTATTTTATCTTGACTGTTAATTTATAAGTAATTTTTTAAAATTTTATGATCAAATTAAATAAGATTATATAAAAATAATAATGCTACAATAGCATTTGAAATTATAATTCCATTCTATTTGCTCTATAGTTTATATATTGAATTCAATACTGAATTTAAATTGGATCGGATCAAGTCGGATCCTCATTTCGTAAATCTAAATCCGATCCAGAATATTGAATAGGCTCAATTTTAGAATCCGATCCAACCCTGTGGATCCTTTAAAATTGAATGGATCGGATCTAAATGGATCGAATTGAATCGGATGGTGGGTTAATCCGATCCATTTACAGTTCTACTCGTCCGTATAGCCTCTATTTTCCCATCAAAAAAAAAATAGCACCTATTTTATCAAGGGAAGTACGACCATCTCTTTCCTGCTCGGAGACTGAGAGGCCCTACCTCCCTCGCAGTGGAGCAGAGTAAGTGTCCTATTTGGACTCAAGCCGCAAAAAAGGAAGCCACTTATCCCAACATTTTTAACATTACCGTCCATTGATTCTCTAAACAGCATTTTCAATCTTTTCTTGAGAACCTAAATGGTATTGTCATGTCACAAAAATGTCCTCCATCGGGTTTTATGCTACATTATCTTCACAAGACTGGTGAGATAACCAATTAGCAACTTTATTATTACAAACGTATGGATAAATCTATCTTCGAACTCAAACTCAACTCTTGAATGACATGAAATATGCTTGGAATTTGCCTAGAGAGTTCCGTTCTCCCCAGCAAGTAAGTCCATTTAGCGCTTGCATTCCATATTTAAATTTCGGTTATGGAATCCACCTTATGCTTTGAAAACGAGCGCAGATCTCTTGCAGTGCATGAGGAGCACCGTAGGATGCGGTATACCTATAGATGGCATCCATCACAAGATGGATGGTCATCAAACACCATGTACGGTATGTATCGTACAGCCTAGGCTTAAGCACAACCATTCATTTTGATGGCCATCCGGTGGTGCATGCACACCATATCCTATGATCTTATGCTTACACCACATCCTATGGTGCTGCGCTTACACCGTAGGGGATTCTTGCACTCTGAAAGTATGAAAAATGGCCCAAGCCCCGATCTCAAGCGGACAACTTGCCGATTAGAACCGTCAAAATGGACCTTAGCCCACGGGCCGACCCGTTTAAGCCCTTAAAATAGTAGGATGGGCCAGTGTTTTAGCAGTCCATTTAATAAAAAGACTTTTTAGCCCGACCCGTTTATGGTCCGGCCTGTGAAGGGCTGGTCCGTCTAGCCCGCGGACCAGTCTATTTTTTAAAAAAAAATTATTTTAAAATAACTTAACCACTTAAAGTAATCAGTAAATAACTAATTATTTCTAAAATATCTTTTTTCTCATTTCTATACCTCATTAGTCATTACTTCCATCGTTAATGTCTAATAACTCAAATCACTTTTTCCAAGCTTTAGTTCCTGTTCATCTTCCTACTACCCATCTTATCATTATTACTCTCTTCTTTCTTCAAATATCCGTGGTGGTTCTGTATTTCTGCTTCTTTAAACCCTCCAAGGTATGTCTTATTATCTTGTCAATCTTTTTTTTTTAAATTTATTGATGTTTATAATGATTTCATGGAATGAAGTCATGCGAAGGATGCGATTTTTTTTCGGTTTTCATATTTTTTCATGTTTACTTTTGGTATTTTAAAATTTGATGTAGGGATTGATTTTATTTATTTATTTGATGAAGTATTATGTTTGAGAGTTTTTTAATTTATTATAATTTTATAATTTTTATAATTATTTTAATTTTTTTAATGAGCTATAAGGATCGATCCATTTAGGTCCTTCATTTATAAGGGTCAGGACTGGACCGTCTATTTGATGGTCCGTTTATCAAAAGAATTGTTTTGACCCGATCTTAATGGGTACGGGCCGGGCCGGCCGTTTTGACGGCTTTATTGCCGATGCAGCAACAACTGTTCGATTCTTGTGCAGTCTGCTTACCGTATATCGAATTATTTAATCAATACCTTGGCCTTTATCCACTTCAGCAGCAGAAGTAATCTTTTTCTGGTCTCCACCTGGGCATATCTTTGCTAAAGCTCATTATGACATTATGGCTTATACATGCTGGATTCATGACGAATCAGAACTTAATTGCAAAGATGCCATCTATGTCTGGGAACCCTCGTGTGAAAGGTTAATAAAAATCCAGCTAAATTGGATATTAGAAGCCCAATAGCTGCAGCAACGTCCCCAAAGTTAGGGGATAAATCATGAAAGGAAAGCACGAAGGTTTAAAAATACAAAAACTAAAGAAGTTCATCATGTGATTATAAACACGATGAGGTTTTAATAGCACATTCTTTATTGTTAATCATGCTTCCAACAGTCATATTCTGGACGCTTTATAGGGGAATGGAGGTGTGGAAGAATGTATGATTTCTATTAATTAGCTTCCATGATTCCTGATTGACCGGACTTCTTTGTTAAAAGAGAACCTCAACTGGCATTGATTCGTGCAAACAAGAGACAAAAGACAGTTGGACGAGGGGGATGTGCTAATAATCATCCCATGTGTGCCATGCTAAAATTTAAAATCAATACTAGAATTCCACCTACTAAAATAATGATCTTAGAACCTGACCCAAATAATAGAGCAATCAATAAAAAATTAGGTAAACAATCAAAGATGGGGAGAGCTAGATGTACACAACCATACCCCTACATCTAGAAAAGGGGTTTCACGTCTCAAACATGTGATTTCTAGATTATGATATAACAACACCACCATCACATCAAAATCTATCCTCTTTCAGTGCTTTACTAAGTAGCCTTTCAAAAATGTAATTCAAAAGTAGAGAGAGTGAGTGAGAGAGAAATCACTGGTTTTACATAAAGTTCATTGTCACATTGAAACGGTTATCATAACAATTTCAAGACATGTGTTGTGCTTTAATATACAAAACAAAATAGCTAATGCAAATCATCATCATAACAGCATTATAAATTGCCCATATTTTGATTGATCTTTCTTCCCCTCCGTTTGATGCTTCTTATATTAACATTTTTGTCAAATAGTGATATGTTACTATATTCTCTAAATGGGGGTTTTATTAGCCATTATTTTTATTTTTAGTCATGATTAGAAGACAATGGTTCTATCAAGAGTTTTGTGACCGTGCGGTTGCGGGTTTCCACTTTGCTCAATCCTTAAAATAAAATTAAAAGAAAATGAAGAACACCAAAACCTCTTTCTACGAGTAAACTGGTCTCTGAGTCTGGACTCACCATCACCCGGGCCTAAGCCACCATTTTTACTCGCTACCGACTCGTCCGAGGCGCACGCCCGGGCAGACGGCGGGTTTGCCGGGGCACCCAAAGAGGATTCATATTAACTCTGTGTCTCTCACCTCGTTTAAAGCATCTTTGGAATCTTCATTCCCATTCAAATCTTCCCACTGGCCTGGCCGCTGACGCTATTTCAGTTCGCAGGGTTTTTTTTTTTCTTTTTTTTGAAAATTCCAACCTTTCTTTCATCATACCTAAAATCTCAAAGCTGTCGTCTTTCTTGTGGCCTTGTCCCCCACGAACCTCTCCCCATCACTTTACTCCGCAAGTAGTTTCAGAGGAGTGGGAGAAACTTTGGGTAACTTCTTCCACGGTTTTATTCCTCTTCCATTTTATCCGTTCTCTTCCGTATGCAACTTCCTTTTATCATAAAGGGAAGGACCACAAAGCCCGCCCAACAAGTAGATCAATAAAAGATTGATGTAGGAGAGACGGGAGAATAGAAACCAAGGCTTTCTTGGTTTATAAGCAAAAGCGAGGAACAATAGCCATCAAAGTCAGGTCTGATATCAATTTGTCTGCAAAAATGGGTACCTGTTTGACAGCTAAACGAACATACTTTGTTTGCTATCTTTACCCAAATCAGCATGCAGATAATGTGTTGATTTTGACAAGAAGAATGCTTCCTTGCTCTTAAATTTTGTCCAAGTTGGATCTTCAAATTTCACTTAAACTACCTAACTCGAAGAAAGAGATTTGACTCAAGTACGGCATGTTAATATAAGCAAAAAAAAAAAAAATACAACGTTTTAATATAAGCAATAAAATCAAATACGTTATCCCATTACGAATGGTAAATGATTTCGGCGAGGGTAGTGGTTGGAAACATGCATTACTTTTTCTGAGAGTTAACCTCGAATGCTGTTCCATCTCTCCGATAGGGTCAATAACTATGACTCATTGGACGTGATGACGCTTGCGTCACAACCCAAATAAGTAGTATTCTGTCATTGTTACGTTTATTTATTATCCATGCAATTCACTAATCCAAGTAGCATCAGACTGAAACTTGAAAGGTTCTCATATTGAGTTGAGACAGAACAAGCCTATGATGGAACTTCTTTTGTCCTCCCATGTCTCTATGTCCTCTTTTCTTCCAACTCTTTTGGTATAAATGTCTAATCCATATAAAAACCCACATGCAACTGGCAAGAGGAAAGAACAAGTAAACGCTATCTTCGTTAGAAAGTTGTCACAGGTCAGAAGAAGGAAATATTGAAACAGTTTGCCCATTTGAGCTTATATAAAACAAGGGGAATGACTTCAAAGTAACCCCATGACATTAGTCTATTCCGCATGCCATATCCGTGGGCCTTACTTTTCCATCCAATGCGTGTTTCTGATGTCCACCAAATCTTTTAAAAAAATAGAGAGAGAGAGAAAAAAAAAAGGGAGCAATGCTGGGATGGGCATTAGGCCGTTAGCTTGTTGACATCATGTTCTGTCCCTAAACGAATAAAATAGCAGGGGCAACCGACCTGGGAAATTGTTTGGGCTGCTCTTGCGCATGACCATATCTTGCTAAAAGATGGACCTGATAATTATCAGATCTTCGACTATTGAAAATTCTCAATTTGAAAACAAAGCAATGCTGTCCAATTTGCTTGACCATAGATCGAATTATAATTGACGATAAGAATTTGTCAGTAGAGTAAGTTATAGTGCCATCTGGTTTAAAGTGAATGGTCACACAAGCCCTCAGGCACTGAAATAATTCTCATAAATGAATGCATCAGGGCTGTTTTCATCTCCTTCTATCACCATGTCGCTCTGTGATACTTCACCAAAGATGATTCCATGGCTTCAATTTTCACTGAAACTATGTACAAGTGCTTTTGAATGTGTGACACCAATTTTTTGTTCAATTAAAAGAGTATTTGATAGATGATTGGTGAAATAAAATTTGGCTGCAAAGTGGAATCCAGCCACAATATGCATATCAAGAGTCTAGCTGAGCATTTACAATGCTGGATGGTGGAGAGTTCAACAAAAATCTTGTTACAAACTAGCAGTAATACCAAGGGAGTTTCCAGGACAAGTCATAAATAATGACACAAGAGAAGCAAAGCCCATAATATACACATAGACAATGCATAATTCATAAGCATATATTAACAAACTTCAGTAAAACATACTGAAACATTGGCCACAAGGTGATATGTATGATAGACACCATTTATTACTACCAAACACATAAATTCCTGATCAAGTAACAAGCCATGCACTGTAATGCTTTGCATACCACTTGAGTAGCCGGCTAACAATGAACCATTCATCCTACCAGAGAGTGATATTATCGCTGCGAGAATAATTGACATGGTCAAGTACAATGGTAATGTACAACATACTCAACCTTAGAAATTATCCATAAACGATCACCCTTCTAAACAAAATCGAAACCATAGATGAATCACAGAAGATAGGATCCATTACAAACTGTGATTGAAACTACATGGGCCTAATTCTCAGGTCGGGCCAAGCACAATAAAGAAGGGTAAACAACGTTTACGCCAAAGTACTCCACCTGCTTCGATATTATACTTCACCCTACCGAAGCCGGAAAGCCTCGCAGCAATGAACGAGAAAATAAATCATCCCCGGAACCAACGCATAAAACCATCGCCAGAGCCAAATAACCAAATACCCACCTCATCATCTGGACTCCACCTTCACCATCCTTTCCCTCACAACTCAGCCTTTCCTCTCTCTCCCTTTGGTCGTAGTCTCTCTCTCTCTCTCTCTCTCTCTCACACACACACACATTTGTTCCAGCTTCGTTTGTTATTCGCTGCCGTTAATGGCGACGGGGTGGGTTAAATCCCTGCAATGCAAATCCAACGCCTTGGAAGACGTCTACCCCCCGACGCCGTCAAAGAAGCCCCTCCTCTCTCTCTCTTGCGCCAACTCCCCTCACGTTCTCAAAGACGTCGTCTTTCTCTTCCCTAAAATCCCTTCCTCTCTCCCCAAAAAACCCACCCCCCAACCCCAAACCAAACCCAGACCCAAGCCCAAACCCAGACCTAAGCCCCCGATCGCCCCGCCCTCGCCGCCGCCGGCGGGGCCGGCGCACTCCCACCAGTTCCCGACCCTCGCCGAGCTGCCGGTCGGCCACTCGTCCCGTCGGGTGGTCGAGATCATCTTCGGCTCGAGCTGGTCCGCCCGGGCTGCCGCGTTCCCGGGCGACATCGAGATGCTCTTCCGGGTCCACAACCCACCCCGGACCGTCGCCCGGTTCGAGGAATACCGTGCCGCGGTCCGCGCCCGCTGCACCGCCTCACGCTCCGACGACTCCCGCTGCGCCGCCGACGGCAACGAGATGATGCGCTTCCACTGCGCCCCAACTCGTCCGGCTCCGCCGGCGGCGATGCGATCTATGACGGCAGGGTGGCGTGCTGCGATGTATGGTCGCTGGGGGGGAGGTCGGGGGGGATCCGGACCTTCGCCGGGAGCGGCCGAGCCCACGAGATCGGCGGCGGTGGAGCCGGTCGGAGGGCGATGCTAGTTTCCCGGGTCATAGCCGGCCGGGTCCGGGCCGAGTCGGACCCCGAGTCCGTGGGCGAGTCGTTGGCCCTGGGAAAAGGAGAGCTTGTGGTATTCGACCCCCGGGCGGTGCTCCCTTGCTTCCTAATTATCTACCGGGTCTAATCTAATCTCGGATTAGTCCTAAATTAACAACGGCATTAATAATTTCCTTCTTTGTTTTTAAGTTCTTTATTAGTTACGATTTACTGACTTGGTTTATGTTTGGTGTGGCGGGTCGGTGGTGTAGAAAAGGGTGGGGTTGGGCTGGTAAAATGGTGAAAAAGTTTACTATTTTTATGAGTACAGAAATCCATTTGCCTTCTGCTATTATTATTCTTTCGAGTTATTTGTCTGTGCGATGGGTTGCGGCAGTGATCTTATGATGTTTGTTGCCAGCGATTATTTTGTTTTGGTTCATATCATCTGCTGTGTTCAAGCATTTATGGGTTGGTGAAATGGTGTAGAAGTTTTCGATCTCATCTACAGAAATTTATTTGCCTTCTATTATTATTATTTTTTTGGAGTTATTTGTTTGTGCGATGGATTGGGAGAGTGATTTTATGATGTTTGGTCCAAGCGATTGTTTGGTTGTTATGTGTTTTAAAGAGTTTGGACCTATCTGAGCAAGATGGAGTGCGGTTATCTTGTCTTCTTGTTAGGATGATCAATGGTTACCATCTGCAGGGGATCCTTCGCAGGGGTATCCATAGTTTCTATGGTTATCAAACACACTGTTGTAACTTGCATGCTTTTTTGAAATTAGACTTAATTGCTAGATTTGACAAATTTAAAACCAGGAACTGATAACTCCTTGAATTGAGTTGACAGAGAGAGAACTATGATTTGGCTCCACGGAATAAAATTGATATTTGTTGGATGAGGTGCAAGCAAGAAGTATATACATGGGTGCTGAAAAAGAGAGACACAGAGATGGCCAGTGCATTCTCTCGTCTTTCCGTTCAATAGCAGCATCAGGTCATTCATCAGTGTCCCTCTTTGTCTGCTTGCAATGAAAGGCCACATCAGTGTCCCTCTCTGTCTTCTATCATGATTTTAGTATTACGTTCTAATTATTTTAAATAATTATTATAATTTAATGTAGCTTCAGAATTCAGAATGCCATTGAGACAGTATTTTTTGTAACACCACAGGTCTCTTAATATAAATCACAGTCCATGTTTCCTGTCTATTTCCATTTTTAATTTCATACTTCATTAAAAAAAATTTCAATTTATTATCTTGTATCTATTATGGTGAAAAGAAATGGGTATAACACATGGTTAGCCTAGCGAAACAAAGATTATGAAAGATTTTGTCGAAAAAATTATTTTAATGAAAAAATATTTGGTATAGAAAAGATACAATTAATTGTACTTATTTGCTATCTGAGAATAAACATGTAATATTTCCTTACATAAACGTATGCTGTCTAATGATATTGAACTTTTGCTAGTATAGGGCATGCTTACGGAATGTCTTAGGTGTCATTTGAATGGGTGCTGTAACCCAATTGGCTATGGTTGGCAGCAAAAAAGGTTAGAATGTAGATGTTTTATCTTCTTATCAAAAAAAAAAAAAACATTGTAAACATCCTAATCTTAAAGAAAAAAACATCCTTAATGCATGCAGTACTTATCCTGTTCATGCAAATATTTTACTATGATTTATAAGTCGTTACAAGATACATAGATCCAAAACAAATGCATGCTTCTAGTTCAAAGGAAATTTAGGCCACAATTACTTTTTACCTTTCGCCCATGAACCATGAATTGATTTTTTTAACCAATTGCCTATGATTATAAATGTCATGTTCTCTAAATTAAAGTTACACTCCTTGCATTAATTTTTAACTGAAAAGATGAAAGACAATAAATATTTTTCAAAGACTTGAAAAAAAAAAAAGTTACATTTTTTTTTCCAATCCTTGGTTCATGGGGTCTCAATCTTATTTTAAATAAACTACATGCATGATACATGTAGACATTTTATCCGTCAATAATGAAATTATTCTGTAACTATATACTGAGCTTATTCATTAAAGTTCTGGACGCATCTACGTTTCAGTCAAAATTTTTTTTGGGCAGAATTTGATTCAAAATCAGATGATGATGTAAGTCGACCTTCTATCTTGTGGGTACAGAGGCCCCGTTATTCAAGGTTGTCTTGGTGTGTTTGAAGCATTTTGACTTATGTGAACAAGGAGGTACCATGACGTATTCTTCAATAGCTTTTTCTTTTTTGAAAAAAAAAAGTCTAACTCTTAGAGTTTTTAATGTTAGATGGCACCTATAAATATCCATGTCATTTATTCATTTAAGTGATGATTGCAAAGGAAATGTTGGACAAAGTTTAAAAAGTTACATGGGTCTATCATGATACTTGATCCATAGGCCTATGGGTTTAGGTTAGGAATGATTTTTGAATGTTGGTCTGTATTACCATAAAATAGAAGATAAATTTGATGAACTTGTTAGAGAATTAAGGTTATCTACCAATTACACTAGATATGGTTCTGATGGGTGATTAGTGGCACTAGAAGGGATTCAAATTCAGCTTATGCCTGATCATCATTATATAAAACATATCCTCAACAAATGCCAATTCTGGTTTATTGGAATCTTCTTTTGTTCTTGCAATTTGATAATAAGTTCATATCATGCCCTAAATTTGGAATATAATACGGTCATGCTATTAAGGAATACAGTCTACGATAACATGAAGCCGACATTCATCTTCTTAAATATAATAACAGATGTATCATAAATAAAAATAATAAAAAAATTCAATTCAAATTCTTAATTAAATCAAAATTAGTTCAGAGCATCTAAATCCAAAAACAAATATCAACCCAAGACTTAAAATTCATAAATAGATAACGATAAGTCCAAGATCATAAAATAAAGTAAACTTTTGCTATAAAATTTTTAAGCTTGCTACGTAGATCCCCAAGCCTGAATCCTTCGTCAGTCCTAATCTTATTTCTCTGTAAAAAAAATAATAAAAAAAATATGAGCTACACTAACCCAGTAAGTAGAACCTATGCTTCTTTATCAAATCAAGTAAAAGTTTTTTCATGATAATACAACATTTAGAAAATAACGCGTGTTATAAAAATTAAAGCATTTCATAGAACATATAATGAAACAAGTCATAAAGATAATCATGCATGCACAAATTCATGAACATTTCGTAAATATGATTCATAAATCATTCATGTCAGGTATTCGTGCCGTGTTTCAAAATATTGCTCACAGATATTCATGTTAAGATTACTATTATACTCGTGATAGGTCATATTTTTTAATCGACAGAGTTTTTATTTCATGTGCCAACTTTATACCATTGAAGGTCATGTTTCACGTGGATGCTAGCTTCAAATATCGATCTTTCCATAAGAATTCATTCATGGCTATTTGAGAGCTATACATTGGCTGGCTATGTCCGGCATGACCAGGCCAGGTCATCAGACCAGAGTCTAAACGGGCCGTGCCAGCACGGTCGTTCATCCAAACCTGACCTGGCACAGCCCTAGCCGAGGTCTGGCGAGCCGTGCTAGCCACGGCCTGTGGCCGTCAAGCCTGCGGACCTGTTGGGCAACACGCGGGCTTGATGGGCGGCCCATTTTTTTTTTAAAAAAAGTAGCCCAAATGTGATGTACTAGGCACAGCTCGTTTAAGGCCGTTACAAGCTAGGCATGGCCCGTAACGGCTAATTCAAATTTTTTATATATATTTTTTGGGTTGGATAACGGCTGGTTTTTAATTTTTTGCCATTTTAACCCCCCTAACAGCATAAAATGGCTAGTTTTAGGGATAATTTAGAAAAATAAAAATGTTAGGATTCCACAGTTCTACACTATTTGTTTTTTTTGGTCCAGGAGTCCTTAATTTCTTCTCTTTCTCTCTCTCTTTATATATATATATATAGCAAGATATAATTGGTAAATAAGCTGTCAGAATTTAGAACAAGCATTACTTTTATATGAAAAAAAAAAAATGAAAAAAATCTCTCCAAACTAGTGTCGGTCTCTACTTTTAGGCATGCCAGCATGCGCATATAAATCGTTGTGCGGACTCCATACCAACTATTATATCCTAATTAGCTGTTAGGCATTCTTAAAACATTCGGCGATGGCTCCAACGGCTAATAACGAGCAGATCTGCTCATGTGTCATTTATAAACTTTTCTATGAGTTTGATGAATTTTTTCATTATTTAAATTGTATGTTAAAGAAAAAAATTATATGTTATTAGATCTGCCTAATATCTTGAAAGAGGATGAGTATAGTTACAGATGAATTGAGTTGAATTCAATGTGTGATTAACTTGTCGTGGCTACTTCTCTCGAGACTATCACAATTTTCTATAACCAAACAGATGAATTTAAAAGGTTTATGGACTGGCAAAAAATCATCGGGGTTAGCACTAACTAAAGTTGTTAAAATCTCAGATTGTGCATAGCTATTGGTTGATTGAGACTCAATAAACTATGCAAACAAATCCCTTGTGGGATGAGCAAGGAGGGATATCCTCATAATTGGATTTACTTTTGTAACTTTTTAGATTTATCTTTTAATTATTGAGGTGAGTTATCTCAATTTCTTCTCTCTTCCTCATTGTATTTGAAGGTCAGGTCTAGTCCTCTCTCTCTTGTACCATTTTGATTGTTATTTATAAACCGATAGGGGTCCACGCCAAACCCCCAACCATTACAAGGTAGTTTTTTATTTTTATAAAAAAAATCACACATCTATTTTTAATTTTACTCCTTAACTCTTTTATAATTTATAAAAAATATATTTTTTAAATTAAAAAAAAGGGTCAGGTCAGCACGCATGCCGTGCAGTACTGGCTGGGGTCATGCCAGTCCAGGTCCTTATGGGCCGTGCCGGGCCTGAGCCGCGGGCCGCAAACCCTCGCCCAGGCCGGCCCCTTCTAATGGTCTATGCCTGGCACAGCCTTTTTCATGCCGGATCGGGCCATGTAATGAGTGGCCCGGCCCGTTGCCCATATCTACTGAGAGTTTTTGAAATCTTTGTTTTTTTTCCTAAAACATACATATACATAGATAAAAAAAATTATAAAATTATACTTCATAAGCATGCTATTTCCATAAAATATATTCATAAAATCAATGATTGTAATAAAATATATTTTTTCAGATTATATATACTGATCCTCATTTTACGAAAAATATGATTTCATCGATAACAGATCATTTACATAAAAAATATGATAATTTAAAAATAAATAAGGAGCATAAGATTTACTTATTTCGATCGTCCTAGATCTTTAATTTTTTTAAATAAATCAGATATTTTATTTAAAATATTAAATCATGATCAATTTTTATTCCATATATTCAATAAAATTAAATAATAAAAAAAAAATCAACTAGATGATCAATCCGATAGACCATCCGATACTAAATCGATTCAGGATCATCTCACCAAAGTCAACATGGATCCCCAAAGGGGTAAAGATGACCCGATACAAGATCTATAGGTCTTTTTTAAGAGAGAAAGTAGGAGAAAAAAATTTTAGAGAGAAAAAAGAGAAAGAACCCTGGAAGGACTCTAAGGAGAGAGAGAGAGAATTTTTCTCTCTCTTCTTCTTCTTCTTTCTTTTTCTTTTCTTTTCTTTTCTATCTCTTTCTCTTTTTCCTTTCTTAGCCAATCAAAAGAGAAAGGCTTGGTGGTTTGGTGGTTCACAACTGAATGACCGGCAGTGAGTGGCGGACAACTGATCATGGCAGCAAGCAAGGGAGGGCCGGTGCCAAGCAGCCAGCCAAAAAAAGAAAAACAAAGGATCGCCTCTTTTCTTGAAGTTTCTTCGATCATTGATCAATCACCGACAGTCAAGATCCTCGAGAAAATAGATAGAAGGTGGGGGTCATATTCTAAGGATATGGCAGCGTAGGCAGCGGTGCCAGTGGCCGGAAATAAGGAAGAGGGGGCTCGATCGAATAGCAAAAATAGGGTTTTATATTTTTTGGATTTTTCAGCAAATCCGACAGCCAGCGAGGGTTCCACTACAACAAAAGAGAGTTTTTACGATGAACTTATTTATGACGAAAATATTTTCATCGGCAATAAGAGTATTTATGATAAAAAATTAAATTTATCATAGATAATAAAATATTTATGATAAAAATAATATTTCATCTAAATAGTTTTACATTAACGATGAAAAAAAAATTTATTATAAATATTTATTATTTATGATGATTATTTTCAACGTAAATAATAAAATATTTATTTTAATTTTAAATTTTTAAATATTCATGATGAAAATATTTTTATCATAAATAATTTAGTATTTATGATAAAAAATATTTTTTCATCAAAAATAATATTATTTCCAATGAAAATATTTCATCACTAATATTTGAAAAAAATAAAAAAAATTAAAAATTTAAAAATTATAGTTTATTTATGATAAAATATTACATCATAAATAATTGAGTATTTATGATGAAAAACTTTTTCTATCACAAATACTCAATTATTTACGATAAAAATTTCATCACTAATATTTAAAAAAATATTAAAAATTTAAAAATTACAGATTATTTATGATGAAAATACACATCATAAATAATTAAGTATTTACAATGAAAACTTTTTCATCATAAATATAAATTATTTACAATAAAAAAATTTTATCGTTAATATTTGAAAAAAATTAAAATTTAAAAATTAAAATTATTAATGATGAAAATATTATATCATAAATAATTTATATTTATGATAAAATACTTTTTTCATCATAAATACTCAATTATTTAAGATAAAAAATTTTATGCTAATATATGAAAAAAAAAAAATTTAAAAATTTAAAAATTATAGATTATTTATGATAAAAATATTATGTCATAAATAATTGAGTATTTATGATGAAAAGTATTTTTCATCATAAATACTTAATTATTTAAAACAAAAAATTTTATCGTTAATATTTTTAAAAAATAAAAAATTTAAAAATTATAGATTATTTATGATGAAAATATAACATCATAAATAATTTAGTATTTATGATAAAAAGCTTTTGCCATTGCAAATAATCAATTATTTACGATGAAAAATTTTCATCACTAATTTTTTAAAAATTAAAAAATTTTAAAAATTTAAAAATTATAGATTATTTATGATAAAATATTACATCATAAATAATTTAGTATTTATGATAAAAAATTTTCATCATAAATACTCAATTATTTATGATAAATTTTTTTATCACTAATATTTAAAAAAATAAAAAATTTAAAAATTTAAAATTATAGATTATTTACTATAAAAATATTACATCTTAAATAATTTAGTATTTATGATGAAAATTTTTTTATTCATAAATACTCAATTATTTATGATAAAAAATTTATCGCTAATATATAAAAAAATAAAAAATTTAAAAATTTAAAAATTATAGATTATTTATGATAAAAATATTATGTCATAAATAATTGAGTATTTATGATGAAAAAATTTTTTCATCATAAATACTCAATTATTTATGATAAAAATTTTAAACTAATATTTTAAAAAAATAAAAAATTTTAAAAATTTTAAAATTATAGATTATTTATAATAAAAATATTACATTATAAATAACTGAGTATTTATGATGAAAAATTTTTTCTATCATAAGTACTCAATTATTTAAGATAAAAATTTTCATCGTTAATATTTGAAAAAAATAAAAAAATTAAAAATTATAGATTATTTATGATAAAAATTATTTTTATCATAAATTATCAATTATT
Organism: Elaeis guineensis; assembly: GCF_000442705.2. Taxonomy (NCBI): domain Eukaryota; kingdom Viridiplantae; phylum Streptophyta; class Magnoliopsida; order Arecales; family Arecaceae; genus Elaeis; species Elaeis guineensis. Next base: position 17,882,128 of record NC_025996.2, read on the forward strand.
TATGATAAAATTATTTTTGACATAATATTTCTAAAAAATAAAAATATAAAAAATATAAAAATTATAGATTATTTATGATAAAAATATTACATCATAAATAACTTAGTGTTTACGATGAAAACTTATTTTCCATCATAAATAGTTAATTATTTACGATAAAAATATTTTCATCATCAATATTATAAAAAAATAAAAAATAAAAATTATAGATTATTTTGATGAATTGAAAAAATATCATAAATAATTGACTATTTATGATAAAAAATAATTTTCATCGTAAATACTTTATTATTTATGATGAAATAATTTCATCGCTAATAATTAAAAATTTAAAAATTTAAAAAAAACTTTCGATGCTAAAAAATAATCATTCTCTCAGTATCCAGACTTTGTTGGATGATTAACAAAATTTTTCATCCACAATCGAATTAACCATCTATAAGATCTAGGAGCAAACTGTCTCAAAAAATTAAACACAAGAAATTTGATTCAAGAAAAATATCAACTTCCAACTGCATAAAGAAGAAAATTTTATCAACTGTTCGATAGACTAAATTATGTCATTTACTTCTAAATCATCCTAAAAAAATTTAGCCAATAATCTCTTGTGACAACAAAATTCTATAACATCTTTAAAAGAAAAATATAACTTCTTGAATGTTGTCCTTAATCTGTGGTAGATGATGCACCACAACAGTCCGATCTCTGGAACCACCAATTGATGTCGATCATCCATCAAAAAATTCAGACTCTATATAGAAACTAAGGCCAACAGATTACCTAAAAATTGATCCAAACAAGATATCTGTCAAAAAATAAAAATACGAAAAAATTTAATTCATGTGTAAAAAGATTGTTAGTTAACATCTACAATGTATCAGCAGAAAAATAATTTTTATTCGACAGTACATGATAATGTATTGATCTGCTGGTCTCTTGAATGGAAACAAAATATAGATAAATTGATAAAAAATTATTTTAAAAATTAGATAAAATTAAATTATGTAAATACTTAAAATTACAGATTATTTACGATAAAATTTTTCATCGTCAATAAACTTTTTACGATGAAAATAATGATTATTCGCAACAAAACATGTTTCATCGCCAATAGGTAAAAAAATCAAAAATTAAAAAAAAATCAAAAGTTAATCATATTTGCGATAAAATTTTTCATCTTTAAGTTTCTTTGAATCTATCTCATTACTCAATTTTGTATAAGTTGTTGGTTTATGGACTGACCAGAGTCACAAAGTACAAAAGCCTTATATCTGCCCAAGAACATAGAAAAGAGATGATACAGGATCTTTATATGTTAAAACATGATCCACAAAAAGGTTATTCACATGGTGGCATGATAAGTAAGTTTACTCTTAAGGCTTAGATCCTGTCTTTGAATTTGAGTTTAAATGCTCCCCCTTTTCCTCTTGTTTTGCAGAAAATTATTGCTTTCTTTCTATAGATCAGTGAAACAGAAGCTCAAGAGAATAATATTCTGCTGGTTTTAATTTATAGTATCAATATATCTTTTGAAAAAATAAAAAAATTTAAAATTTAAAAAATATAAAAATTACAGATTATTTGTTTGGTTTATTATAACTATTCTACCGTTTCTAATTTTATTATTTAATGCTCTTTTGCATTTATATAGATCGAAAAGTATGCAAAAGATCTTTGTTGGATCCTTCAGTATTATTTTTCAAGAGTGCATTCATGGTCTTGGTATTAGATGATTATTTATCGCAGATACTCTCTAACTAGCTAAACTCTTATGATTTCTATCCAGTTCAAATTTATCCTGAGATTGACATACTCTTGAGCAGGTATTATCCTTTCTACTACGCTTCTTTTACGTCGGATCTCAAGGGTCTTAGCTACTCGCAGATTAAATTTGAGTTCAGATGTCCATTCAAACCTTTCGATCAACTTATAACAGTATTATCAGAAAAAAATAAATCTAATTGTTAGATTTTTTAATTATAAATTATATTTGATTGGAGCAGAATATTAGAGAACTTGTCTTATTTTTGTGATCAAGAAAAATCAAATTGATCCATATCATGGATGTCTCGTATTCATCTCATTCTTTTGCACAGATCTGCAATCTTCATAAATCCTGACTGGTATGAACACGTCCCAAGTTGCTAGAATTCGTGAATATACCTAAGAAGATACTTTTAGTGGAGAAATATTTTTTTGTAGAAATTATTTACGATAAAATTTAAATTTATATTGCTAATAAAAATATTAACGATGAAATATTTCGTCACCAATAATTTTTTTTGACAAAATTTTTTTAGAGAAAAAATTATTCTAGTAAATTTTTTTTTGAATTATTAGCAACAAAATAAAATTTTTATTGCTAATAAACTTATTAACGATGAAAATACTTTTCGTTGCCAATAATTTTTTTAATTTTTATTATAGATATTTTTTTGATGAGAATTATTGACGATGAATATAATTTTTTCGTTGCTAATAATTTTATTAACGACAAAAAGTTTTATTTCGTCACTAATAAATTTTAGAGAAAAAAATTTTTAGTGAAGATTTTATTTTTGATGGAAATTATTAGCGACGAAAATCATATTTTCATCGCAAATAATTTTTTTTAAAGAAAAAAAAATTTTAGCAAATTTTTTTTGTAGAAATTATTGACGACCAAAAAAAATTCTATCGCTAATAATGGTATTAGTGATGAAAATTTTCATCGTTAATAGTTTCCATCAACTCAACGTCCCATCGTGCCAAATCCACTGTCCTCCCTCGCCTCTCCCCTCTGCTTTCTCTCTCCTCTCCTCTGCTCTCCTGAACTCTCCCACCTCCCCTCTCCTCTCTCCCTCTCCCTCTCCATGCTCTCCCCCCTCTCTTCCAACTGACGAGCCCATCACTGCCGCCATCTATCGTCTGCATCGCCATTGCCGTTGCCGTCCGTCGGAGGCAAGGTTCTTCAAACCTCTTTTTTTTGTGTTAATCGGGCCATTGAGGGGCAAGGGGGTTGCAGGGGGGCCGGGACGCCCCAAGGCCGAGGAGGGGGTCAGCTGGCGGGGAGGTGGTCAAGGGGCGATCGAGGGTGAGATGGGGGCAGGGAGGGGAGGGGGTCGGCCGACGACGCACGGGGCCAGGGAGGAGGTTGGGGGGCGGAGATCCGGTCAAGGAGGGGGCGGCCAGTGTCTGGGGGTGGGATGGGGTCCATGGGTGGCCAAGGGCCAGACGGGGGCAGGGAGGGGGCCGTGGGCGGCCGACGGTGCCACGGAGCTGGGGAGGGGGTCGGGGATCGGAGACGGGGCCGGAGTCGGGGAGGGGGCGGCCGGCGGTCGAGGCGAAATGGGGGCAGGATGGGGTCCATTGGAAGTCGGAGGTGAGACGGGGGCGGGGAGGGGGCCGTCGGCTTTACAAGGTCGAAGAGGGGATCGGTCGGGGGAGACAGTGTCGGGGAGGGGGCGATCGGCAACAAAACGGGGAGGGGGTCGGTCGGGGAGGGGTGGGTGACGATGGGGAGGGAGGAAGGAAAGAGAATGAGGAGGGAGAAAAAATAAAAAAATAAAATATTAATTAAATATTTTATTATTTGATTAATAAAAATAAAATCTGATTCACGATCCGAATTGGATCGAGGTTGGGATCTGGGTCGAGATCTCGATTCAGATTGGGATCTAGATCGAGATCTGATCCGGGCGATGCAGGGTGTGTGACAGTGCTGGCACTGTGGAAGCGACGGCCGTGGGAGGCCGAGTCCGGATGGCGTAGGGTGTGTGATGGTGTCGGCACTGGCACCGTAGGAGCGGGGGTCGAGTTCAGATGGCACGGGGTGTGTGACGGCATTGGCACCGTGGGAGGCCAAGTTCGAAGCTTGTTTAGAAAAAAATTATTAAAAAAATATTTTTAGGTAAAAAATATTTTTAAAAAATAAAAAATTATTTATAATTTTTAGATAAAAAATATTTTAAAAAAAATAAAAAATCATCGAGTCCTCAAAATTATGTTTCGTGTTATTATTTTGCATTAATATTATTTTGCATGCTCAACTGCTTATAGTTTATTTTATATTTGTTACATAAATTTATTTTATATTTATTACATGCTCAACTGCTTATAGTTTTCATTATTATTATTTAATATTATATTTATTTATATATCAAAAATTATAGATATGGCACCAGGAGACAGACGATGATGTTCGCATTCACTGTCTACCTCGGAGGCTAGGCACCTTCATCGATTTCTACTACCGCACCAACTCTGTCATCAGAGGGTCCTGCACTGGTAGGTCCTAGTAAGACGAGTTCGAGTGAGACGGATTCGAGTGGTATTATTATTTTTTTATATAATAAAATTTAATTTTTTTGTTTGAATAGCTATCATATTAATGATTTATTTATTATTATTTCAGGTCAGTTTTCATCGATAGTGAGGCGAGGGTGAGGTCCATCGAAGGACCTCGCTCTAGAGTGTTGGAGATGCGAGCACCCAAGACAGCGTCTACGATGCTCGGTTAGGGGTCTAGGGTATGGGATCACTGCTCCCTCATTCTCATGCTAGTCTAGGGCTGACATCCATATTGCTGCGATGCTCGGCTGGTGGAGGTGCAGAGGCAGGCTACTGAGGATCGACAGCAGGCTGAGCATCAAGCTTATGAGTTGGCTGCATCCGTCGATGAGTATTAGCTGCTCCAAATCCAGATGATGGAGCGGATGGCGTAGATGGAACGGATGATACAACTGATGAGGCAGCAGCTGGCCGATCTAAGCTCTTCCGAGCGTTCTCCTTCTCCAACTCGTTCTCCTTCTGCAGATACCGACACTTGAGGTCTTTTTATGTAGTTTTTTATTTTTATTTCAAACCTCTTATAATTTTAATTTAATATAATAAAATAATAAAATTTATTCATGAGTTTATTATGTTAATTTTTTATTTTTAATTTATAAAAAATATTATAAATATAAATTAAAAATATATATTCATAAATTATTTTTTTAAAAAATATGTATAAATTATTAGCGACAGAATTATTCACGATGAAATATTGATCGTCAAAAAATATATTAGCGATGAAAAATTGATCGTAAATAAAATTTTTAATAAATTTAAAAATATTAAAATTTTATATTAAATTAATAGCGACAAAAATCTTTCATCGTAAATAATTGATATATTAGTAATAAAAATTTACATCAGAAATTGCTATATTTACAATGTAAGCTTTACGTCGCTAATATTATTTAAATTTAATTTTTATAAAAATTTATAATTAAATTAATAGCAATGAAAATATTTTTATCGCTAATAATTTTATTTATGATGAAAAATTTATATCACTAATATTTTTATAAATTTAATTTTAATAAAAATTTTTAATTAAATTAATAGAGATGAAATATTTTTGTCGCAAATATTCGTATTGGCGATGAAAATTTTTCATCATTAAAAATTTTATTTTCATAAAAATTTTTAATTAAATTAATAGCGATGAAATTTTTATTGCTATTAATTTATTATTTATTAGCAATATTAAATTTCATCGTAAATATTCTTTTTTACGATTAAAATTTTTATCGTAAATAGTTTTCAAAAAAATTAATTTTTTTAACGATAAAAATTTTTCATTGGTAATATTATTATTTGTGATAAATTTTTTTTTCATCATAAAATATTATCAACGACGCGATTATTTGTGACTAACTATTAGCGACGAAAATAGATTATTAGCGTCGAATTTTTTTCATCGCTAATAATTTGTTTTGTTGTAGTGTGCGCAATCCATAGAAAAGAGGGGAAGAAAGAGAGAAAGGAGGGCCGAGGCTTATCTCAAGCTCCGATGGGGTCTCCGGCAAGGATTTGAGGCAAACACTATGAGGACATCTGCGGCTTTAATAGAAGAATCGGAAGAGAAGAAGAAGAAAAAATCGATACTCATTGTGGCTAGCTATGGAGAAGGGAAGATAAGGTTTTATAGAGCTCTTTCTAAGATTCTCATTGACCCTAGGAGGCCCGATCCTAATCGGGCATAGGGAAGAAGAAGGCTCTCATTGAGAATCTTCTTCCAGACTTTCTCTTTTTTTTCTTTCATATGGATTTGGTGGGCCAATTCATGATGGGCTGATTTGTTTGGATCGAATATTACAGTTTACTCCTTTTAAATGAAGGTGATAATTTATATATATATATATATATATATATATATATATATATATATATATATATATATATATTGTAAAAATTACATGTGATTGAGATTCTCGTAATAAAGGAAAAATAGAGGCCATACATTTCTCGATTTCAGCACCCATATGGATGCCGTAGCAGCTTGCTCTAAATTACAAAAAAGAAATGCTTTTTGGTGTGGGTGTGTGTGCGTGTGTGTATTTGTAAAAATTACATGTGATTGAGATCCTCATAATAAAGGGAAAATAGAGGCCATACATTTCTTGATTTCAGCACCCATATGGATGCTGTAGCAGCTTGCTCTAAATTACAAAAAAGAAATGCTTTTTGGTACATATATACGTGAGTGCTGGAGTCTCTTTTTCCAAGACTGTTCAGTCCAGCCAACAGGTCGTGTCCGGACATAATCTTTTTAGCTTCATGGTTTGTCTGCTTCCTGGTATCAAATCCAAATGAGATATTTTAGATTAATTCGTTAGACATACTTTTTTTTTTCTTCGGCATGAAGTTGGATACACTTTCGGTTGGAGTGGGGACACATCTATGCTAATAAGAAAAAGCTAAGCCTCTTCCCTCCATCAGCTCAATCTCCTGCATTGATTTGCAGTGGGTGAAAACGATACCCCGCATTCGATACATGCCTGTGAGTTTTTCTCCAACTACGATGTGGGACTCTACCGAAAAAAAACTACGATGTGGGACCACTATCAAAAAAAAAAAACTACTAGCAACTGATTGGGGCACAGCGCAGACAGAAGGGAGTGGTCGCAAAGAAGTACTGGTACTAATTATATTTAAGTGTAAAAGATTTAATTTGACCGCATACGATATCAACTCTATATATATATATATATATTGTTGGGCCCGACTACATATTCGAGATCAGAGGATGAGATGATTGCGTATGTTTCGATTTTAATTTTAAATTTATAAAAAATTTAATAAAAATATTTTTTGATGAAAATTTTTCGATATTTAAAATAAAAAATAAAAAATAATAAAAATAAAAAAAAAATAAAATATTTATTTTAAAGATCTCTATACCTCTTTATTTGTAGGAGAGGAGTCGGAGCCGTACATATATAAGAATCTTGATTTCCTTTCGAATTTTATATGTAGATTAAGTTAACAAATTTTTTTTTTCTTTGGAGGAAGCTTCGATCGTGAAGAAGGTGTCCTTCTCTATTTAAACTTTCTCAATTTGCTAGAAGTGGATCCATCAACAATGGTTCTCCGACCGTTATTCGATTTTGACCGTCCTAAAATAGTTCGTCCATAGCCAAAGTGAACTCCTTGACATAAGTCGAGGAACGACTTTGCTACTTTCAGTTTAGTATAGCATGCCGGATAATTTTTGGGTTAATTGTAGATATGTGGTCTAATCAAGTCCATCTTCTAAAGTTCAATTGATGCGAGGATGCATTTAACCATGACTCAAGTGGAGATCTATAATATATATGAATATCATGTTTCATTGTGTTGTGGGCAGGTCACGGAGGAATATCCTTAATAGTCCACATCGGGTGGGTTCTGAGTGTACGCGTGCTTAAGTAAACCCGGGACCCCTCTTTCCCTCATGAGGCGTCTTTTTTCTCTCCGGAGGACGAAAGGACAAAATCGTGAGGCCGTCTGCGTGACGCTGGGCCGGGGTAGAATAACCCCCGATGGGACCCAAGGGCCCCAGGGACAACCCCGGTGGGGATCACGGGGCACGCTCCCCGTCCGGACCTAGCCAAAGCGGACAATACTTCATGAGCCGAGAGTGCGGGGCCGTCCCGCGGGCACTGGACACGTGTACGCATCAGTAGCGCGCCAGGTAGGGGGTATCCGTCTCCTGCCCTCGCACGGAACCCTCGAAACTGGGAGGGGGCTGTGTTGTGGGCAGGTCACAGGGGGATACCCTTAATAGTCCCACATCGGGTGGGTTCTGAGTGTACGCGTGCTTAAGTAAATCCGGGACCCCCCTTTCCCTCACGAGGTGCCTTTTTTCTCTCCGGAGGGCGAAAGAACAAAACCGTAAGGCCGTCTGCGTGACACTGGGCCGGGGCGGAATAACCTCCGGTGGGGCCCAAGGCCCCCAAGGACAACCCCCGGTGAGGACCATGGGATACGCTCTCCGTCTGAACCTACTCAGAGCAGACAATACTTCATGAGCTGAGGGTGCGGGACCGTCCATGGGCACTTGACACTTGTATGCATCACATTGTATATGCAAATATAGTATAGATTTTATTAGAACCGGTTCCTCTACAATTTATCACATTAGTCGTTCATGGATGATCAACAAATAATATGCACCATATGTATGCACGGTCCATGCACACCTTATTTGCTGGTCATCTGCGATGGAGAGCCAGTGCAATGCACCGCACGCTGTCACACACCACAGAGGATCCACGCTTGATTTTATTAAAAATTCCTTAGAAGATTGTAGTAGTAGACATTTTCAATTTGAGTGCCTCCCATCGGAATGCATGCTTTGTATATATGCTAGCATATTGTCGATGGCCATTGGGTGGGAGAAAATAGCAATTTGGAAAATATAAACGTAGCATTGGCATTAGAATAGCATATAGAAAATTTGTTATCTAAATGATGCATGTGCTGCATATCCAATAACATGCAACTTCAATCCCAAGCGTTTGAGATAATTTGACATAGAATGCTGCGTTCAAATGTGGTGTGTTATTTTATCGCACCGACGCAAGGATCCTCATTAAATTCTCAGGCATATTTCAACTTGTCGAGTAGTTTTGGCTGAAAGGTTCATAACCCCCCTTCATCCGTGGGCGTTGGAAGGCAACAAACCTCTACCTAAGTGGTAAATAGGGGTGGATCAGAGGATAGGAGTACTTAATGCATGCTTCCAATCGGACGCATTATGACATCAAGGGCCAGTTGATGGATAGCAGAGCAATTTAATGGCTAGCACAAGTAGCCGCCTGCGGAAGCTCCTCATAGAACCATTTAAAAGTATCGTGGTGTCCACCAATTTGGCTGTGGGTCATCAAAGGTCAGGATCGAGTTCAGTGTTGACCATAACCATAGTAGTGATAACACTCTGTAAGGACTGAATTTTTTTCAGTGCATATGGAAAGTTGTGGTGCAGCATATAAGAAAATCGACCGAAAGAGGACAATGACTCGGCCTCAGCAAGTTGCCCACAATCACACCAGCACGAGAGAGAACATTGGTTCTAAGGAGATGAACCCTCTGTGTTGTTTCGATTTTTGAAGAGCATTTAAAGCTTTTTTGATAATATTATCCTTATTTTTCATGCAATATCACACGAAAGAGTCTACCAAGCAAAGGTTTAAAGGCACTGACAAGCTCAACAACAGACAGAAATTCAACGTATATAATTAAGCAGCCAAAAATTCTCACGGCGAGACGGTCTCAGGCATCATGTGCCTTCACTTCCACTGCACTGATGACGAGAAGGCTTCCAGGCCACCCGAAAAGGTGAGAACTTCGAGTGCCATTAAAGACGGACGGTCTCTCCGAACAACGGATGAGAGACACAAGGAATTTACCCGTTGATCATATCAACCCGGTTTCCTCCCAACGCGGGTACTCTGCGGTGCAATTTTTGCACCGCAAAATCTGGTACCATCATAAATAGTCATCATATAATCCACTTCAAAGATTGATATATATAATCCTTCTTCGTCATCTTAATATACTATATATATTATACTAATGATATCTCCTCATATTTTAAAAATTATCTATAATAGTATAAAATTTTATGGTACAAAAATTATACCATAGAAGTTTCATATATATATATATATATATAGAGAGATATAGAGAGATGGCAACGAATTGAATATTAATCGGATCGGTTGATATCTGTATCCACCCCATCAGAAGAAAATTCATATTCATATCCACCTCATATCCATTTTGGATCAGATTGGATCAAGCTCTAAAGACGGATGGGATATATTCGGTCTCTCCTTTCGCCCCACTCCCAACATCTCTCCACTTCTCCATTCATCACCAACCTTCTCTATTCCCCATCTTCACCGCCATCCCATCCTCAAATCCTACAAAATATCATGCTTCTATCAAGATTAAACTCTCAAAACCTCAAGGGACCAACTCACATCGCCACAACTTGCACAAAACCCATATACTTGAGAAAAAACACAATTGGAACCATAAAAACCTATCCCATCTCACGTAGGTGCGCTCCTTCCCAATAGATCTCCAAAAAAGAGAACAAAAAAAAAAAAAAAAAAAAATTGATCTATGCGGGAAAAGATCTTACATTTTAATTTCTTACATTTTTTTATTTTTATTGATTTTTCCTTCATTTTTTCCGAGTTTTTCTCCATCCTCACTTCTTAGGAGTCTCAATCGGATGGGAGGCTTAAAGCGCCAGAATAGAAAAACTTAGACTATTGTCGAAATCCTAACTGTCTCCTCTCCCCCAAATAAATGATCCCAAACTCCATTCTTCACTACTGGCACCTTCCTCATTCACCACCAAGTCCCCACCAGTACTGATAGGCTCTCATTGGTATAGTTGCTTCCTTTCCGCTGTCAAATTCTCCTTGTCCATCATCAAGCTCCTGTCAAACTGCCACAAAAGATTGGAGAGGGAGTGGTGACCCACCGTTAGGGATGGGGAGGAGTGAGGACCCACGGTTGTCGGGCTGCACCACCAGGACCCTTGAGTGTTGAGGTGGCCAGGTAGGTTGAAGGGAGGGGGAGGGGGGGGTGTTCAGTTTAGATTTAGATTTTTTTAAAATGAGAGAGATGTTTTAAGATTTAAAAAAAAATTATCCGGATAGAATATATCATTATCTATATCTGATCTGTATTTATTTTAAATATTTTTTTAAAAATCTATACCATCCAGCCCCTTAATCAGATTAGACAGGATCAAATATCTATCAGGTCGGAAAAAAAAAATATCATCCCATATATGTGTACTGAAAACTTATATGCGTAACTGTGAAGTCTCCATTTGACTCTCGTCAATCCGGACAAATTAATTACTTCCTCCAGGCTTTTAGCCACTAACATGAGAAGATAATCTAGGCCATGCTGCTCTGGACAGAGGGGATCAGGGCACCAACGGGCTACAGTTACCACTGCTGCCCTACATAGATTCGAATCGTCAGCCACATAATAAAAGTTGTACCATCAATTGATGATACGATGGCACATGTTCAGTACATCGTCTAAAGTGGTGGTTAAGATAGGTGACTAAATTTTCTACCCTCTCCCCCATTTCTTCCACATGAATGATGAGTTGAGACTCAGTGAAAATCTTTTCTCCAGCATCAGTTTGGAAAATCCAGCAAAGCTGAACTAAAATTTTCCTTATCTATATAAAGTATATATCAACTAGTCCTTCTCCAGCCTAAATCTTGTGGGAGGGAAAAGAAAATCTTCTTGATCTTTTTTTTCATCCTAACCATAGATAGGATATAGGCTAAGACTAGAATTGGCTTTTAGAAAAAACGGTCTGAGCATATCCCAATTCCTATAAGAAATCCAGCCAATCCTATGAGATTTTCAAAGCATGCATTTATTTTTATTAATCTAATCAGAGAGAAAAAAAATTTTACTAATTAACTTGGATCTCTAAGAAAAAGTTTGAAATAAGTAGAAAATTTGATGAAAGGAGGGTTTAAGTTTTTTTTTTTTTTTATTGATGATTCAAAAATTAAAATATATAAACTCTTCTTATAATAATGAAGTTCATCTTTGCACAATTAAAATTAATTTTTTTTATAATTTAAATAAAATTATTTTTAAATAAATATAATTAATAGAAATCAAAATAAAAAAATTAAAATCATATAAAAGATATATCCCATTTTTTATACTAATTTTATGTTCTATCATTTTATTTTACTTTTTTAAGATTAGACAGTATGATTGGTCAAATTTTTTTTAAAAAAAAAATATTTTGATTAATCCGTCTACGACCCAAATGATTAAATTTGGCCCGCTTCAACCCGGAAAGCAGCCACCTTAAGTAAATCCAAAGAGTCGAGAGGATCTTTCCTCCAAAACATTAAATACGCAACGAACGACCAACTCATGTACCCAGTCATCAGACATTCGGTGCTAATTAAACCGTGTCCTGCACTTTCTTTGCTGCGAGTCTTCAATGCAATTGCCTGATGGCTCTTCACCCTTGGCAAAAAGTACAACTCTGAACTGAATCCACAGCATAATGTCCATTGCTTACTCCATCAATACCTCACCCTGCAGTCTCTGTACCAGAGAAATATCACAGTTCCAAGGAGTACGGTTAGTGTATCACATGCAGACAGTAGATAGTCCTTTGCACTTGGGAAACCAGTACATATGCCTTGGCTTTACGCAAATCTTATGCTCACTCACCCGACCAAAGACCAATGACAGTAACTTCACTTAAAAAAAAAAAAAAAAGACCAATGACAGTACAATCTCCATGTTTTGCTACTGACTGAAATTATAGCTTCCGCGCCACCGGGTGTTTGATTGATAGGAGGAAAAATTTGGACTGATAGGCTGCATGAAGCAAAGGAAGAACAACTATTCTGATTTCATCTTAAAAAGACCCTTGGCAATCTACCCAAATGGTTTGCCTCCCTTTAGAAAGTAAGATATATTTTCTCATATTACTAAAAAAGATTACCGAAAGGTCTCACTGGATGTTGCATGCCATTAACCTGGGTTGGTTGCTGCTGCCACCCTGATCTCGAGTGGACATCTTTCTGTCCAAGTTCTCAAGTTTAACAGAATTAATGAAAAATTCAACTGAATGGTTTCTGCAAAGATTTCTTTGATCTCATATGTACAATGGTGCAAGACAATCCATGCCGAAACTTTTAGAAAATGATCTTCTGAAAAGAAGAAAGGGGGAAAAAAAAAAAAACTGTTTTTCATTAATAGAAACCAATATTGATGATATTTTAGATTAGGTACTTCTTTAACAGTCTTAAGATTCTTGAAAAATGCTAGTTACAGTCCTGTGATTGCGAATCCTACCAAAATCCTTCTGCCCCACCAGGTGATGAATGGTGCAGCAAATAAGGTGGCGCTACGTAGACTACTCAAAAGTTCTGCTACAGGGCCCAATTCAGTTACCAAGTTCCCGTGTTCATATGGGAAGAGGTTAGTGGTGAGAGTCATACAGGTGAAGTAGACAAGGAAAAGGGCCTTATACAATCCAGCATATCAGATTTCAGAGTCATTTTGGTAAGTCGTTTGGACCTTGTAGCTTTTTCCTAATTCTTATATGAGCTTGACCTTTGCGTCGTTCGACCTCCAAATCTGTACTTGGCTAGACTGTGTTCGTCCAAACATAGAAGACTTGACATGACCGAAAATATAGCAATCCTATTGCGTATGGTACCCACAAATGACCTCCCGTCATGTACTAGTACTACCAAATGAATGACACCAGGTCACAAGCTGCACACAATTCCGAGATGAAAGGTGAGCCCTGAACTGGGGTTCTCAAATAATGTTCGCTAGAACCGAGAAGAGCATGCACCCCACTTCGACTGTCGTTGGGTCCAATACTGTTTGCCAGTTGAAACCTGACAATGGAAATGCTGCAACTCAGATAAAGAAGTAGAGGCATCAATGCTTCAGTTCATTAAGTGGGATCACTGTTATTGCTGTCTTCTTTTAAGTTTCTCTGGCTCTCTCTCTTAGACGCGGAAAAAAGGATCAGAGATCTTCAAAACACATACATACATTTTTCTTTCTCGTAAGAAAAAGAAAGGGACGTCGGAAATAGTGATGGTGCTTTCAGTAAACATACTGCTCATAGCTGAAACAAATCATTGCAAGGGAAAGGACCATCTGCCACTGCTACAGTAACAGTAAAGCATAGACAGCCAAGAAGGCATCTGAGCCAATGAAAAAATGAAAGATGGTTATATAAATTTGACAACGAGAAATGCATGTCTAGTCCAATGCTTATCCAGTGGATGAAAATCTCTCTTGCTTCTCACTCGTTGGAGTTGTGAAGTAGGCTTCCTTAATTTAGATGGATGGTTTAGTGGCACCCTATCAAAGATCGCCCTGTTATAGCAGTTAAAATACAGTTAACTGGAATTTTAGAGGGCCAATGCACATGAGAAGTGAAAAGAGTGATTGATTTAAGTTTTGTTTATATTATTTGATCACTATTTTCGGAGATGCACGAATCTTGTTTCTTCTTCAAACAGGAATTGAACTGATAAATTTATTTAAGATGGGAGTGCAGCTATAGAGATGGAAGACTGCAGCATATAGAGCCTAAGGGAAAACACATCAGGTTCGATTTTTTTTTCTTTTTCCTCAAATAACAAACAGTTTGATTGCATAAATCCAGTTTTGACATAAAATGAGGGACGAAAAAAAATAGAAAGCCTAAAAGGCAGTGAAATAATCAAAATTTACTGCTATCCAGAGGAAAAGCTGCCAGCTTCCACAATATCTGAATGAAATCCTCGAATTTACAGAATCAAGACTCTCATCAGCCGAATGAGAGAAAGTATCATCAGCGGGACTCCACGAGTATGTATAATGGCTTACCATTTAACCTTTCACGGCCCTGCACATATATTCAAGATGCTATTATGAGCTCAACTAAATGCTTTATTCTATTTTATTCTAATTTGCTGATTGTTATTTATAAGCTGATGAAACTAGGGAACCAAAATTTAGATCAAAGTATTTGAGAAGCTCGTTCAGAAGATTAGGTGAATAATCAGCAATAGTTTAACCCAATAATATCTGCAAACAAAAAAAAAGGAATCCCAGCTGTAGTACATGGATTGTACTGCTGTCGAATGTGTTCATCTATATGAAAAATATGCCCATATAATGCTTTTCCTTGACCTAATGCAATGTTTCAAGATGTTTTCAGATATTACTGGAACAGTTGACACATGAGCATGTGGCAAATGAAGCAATATAAGGCTAAGAACTTTTAGCTCAGCTGCTTGGCACCTCTCCCCAAGAGCTTGCCCTTAGAGGAGGTCCAGGGTTCAAATCCCAGGGATTGCTCAAAAAAGATTGAAGCATTATCAGGATCAAGATTCTACATAAACACATAGTGCAACTAATCCTACATTTTTTAAGTGCGGTGTCACCGAAATTATTAGTGAGGGATAAATAGTATGATGGCATAACGTACGTAAAGAGCTTTCATTGTTCTCAACTCAGGAATCACAACCTATAATCATACAGAGCTTTGTTTGGTCAATCTGGCCAAACAAAAAATACTAGTTATTTTGCACCAAGAAGTGTAGCTACATGTATACACCCAACAAACTATTACTAGAGAGTCTGCTTGTTTTAACAAACTAAGCCTAGTGGAACCTGGTAGTTGAAGTGGGAAACTGGAAGGCAGCTCAAATCTAGAAGAAAAATACCTAAATTTGGGGAGGCTTCCCTGGAGGTACCATTTCTGAAATCTAAGCATCATTGCCTGCGGGCTCATGCTGAGTACAGATTTAAGGCCATTGATGAATAATGATAAGAGAGTAGACTGAAATATGTTTGGAAATTGACCTCACTCAAGACCCTTTGATGCCCCAAACTGCTCAGACAAACTCGACTTATTATTTTTAGTAAATGTTGACAAGGGCATATCCTCTAATCCATGAAGAATTTGCTAATGTAATATCAGGTAAAGTTGATATATGAATTGAGATTTAGATTTCTGGCTAATTTTAGCATTTTTTTTGTATTTTTCTATTTTTGAAATTCCACCTCTTTAACAGGAAGAGGAGTCTGACATAGATTTGGAGAGACCGACTTATTAACATAAACAAGAGTCTTGTTACATAGTTCTGTATCATGAATTGTTAAAGTAAAAAGATAGAGAACCAGCTTTCCATGTGCTATAAATTTTGTTCTAAGTTGTTTTCCTTGTAAGATTTGAGTTGAGCAGATTACAGAAAGAAATCATCTTTCTCAGATCAGATCGCTTGACTGGATGAGACGGAACAAGAAAAATGTAAGTATCCTTTTGAAAGCACCATTAGATATCTGTTTAGAATATAATAAGACTGATGGAGAAAGGCAATAGAGTGTTGCCATAGAGAGAAGTTACCAAGGAGATGCACAGCATTAACCTAGAAATAAGGTCTACTGAACAAAGAAAGCACCATTAAACTGTGAATATGACAATGCTCAAAAAAAAATATTTCTTGGCTCACAGTAAAGCAAGTGGATATCTAGACCAACACCATATGCAACCGAATGGAAAAATTTCATATACTGATCTCCATCTTACAGATTTGGCAAAGACACATAAGGACTAATCACAGTCATGTTAAATGTAAATGTCTGTAACAAAAACTCAAAATAGCTACAGATACCTAGAAATTCTACATAACATTCATTTTTGACTGAGCTAATCTGTGCAGATTGGACTTAACTTCTATGAAACATAATGCATAATTCATTGTACATTAGATTACCAAGTCCAAGGAACATCATGAGCAAGGAAACAACTTCAGTGTCTTTCCCTACAATTAACAATAATTTCTTTACAAATGCTACTGCAAAAGAACAACCAACCTCTCATGGTGAGAGAAGGGAAGAAATGTTCCCAGTATTTTGGAGTCAGATACTTCCGAGATGTACCAAAGAAAAGAATAATGAAATTAATATTAATCCGCTCAAAAGAAAACCAATACAAAAGGATCAAGCATAACTTCAGAGAAGAAAACAAAAACAAAATAAATAGAGGGAAGAAGGTGACTCCTACCTAATAAAGGTGGCCTAGTGCACCCAGCTCTGGCCATTGCTGTTTCTGAGGAGGGTTAGATATATCTAGCCTTACCTCTGCATGCAGAAGGGCTGTTTCGATATTTCAAACCCATGACCTTCAAGTCATAGTGAAGCAACCTTATTGTTGTGCTAAGGCGCACCCGACTCCAACTTGATGATGAGTAAAATTTTAAAAAAAAATTCCCATCCACAAAGCACAGGCAAAGGATGAGAACTACTGATTATGGGGTTGAATCATCTGATAAAAGTTATAACATGTACATGCATGTGCACCTCTCAAGCTCGTAGCAGATTCCAAATAAAATCCCACTCAGGAAATTCATACTCAACACTTGAAGAATGCACAAACAAACAATTTCAATATTAACATAAGAATCACATTCTTTAAGTGTCAATGAAAAGAAGAAATGTCCGATGTTACCTTAAGTTCTGGAAGTTCAATCACGCATGCACATTCAACCACTTCAGCCCCAGCACGCTCTGTAGGAACAATGGCATATGGATTAAAGGTGGTCTAACAAGGAAACTTGAGCAGAAATGACCTAAAAAGGTGCAAAATAGTTCATGATGGGAAACAGAAATTGTGCCCCAAGAATAAATATTTAAATGACATTACAGTTTCATCATTAACATAGACAACATGGCAAAATAAAAAAAAATGTGAATATTTGGTTTTTTCGATTGAAACTAAGCATGGTTGGGCATAGCAAAGTTTTTGCCAATACAACTTACATGTTTTATGTGTCATGCTTCTGAGATGGTTTGAGATAATTTAACTTCGTAGAAGACATTTCTTCAGTTAGTTTGATCAGGTGCATTTTCTTCCAAAAATAAAAGCATGACATTGATGTTAGGTCTGACCTTTCATGGCTTAGTTTGATCTTATAAGCATAAATGCACCAGACTTGCACCAAGAGCTAACCTAGAACCTCCAAATTTAGATCATTATTAGGAACATTATTAGTTATCTAGGTCAGACTAAGCTCAGTTAATATGTTTACATTATTTTCTTATGTTGAGAAAAAGTATGTTAAATGTTGATTATTATCCTCAAAGGAAATTAGGAAGAACAGGTAGCATCTATAAACCTCATCTACTTGAATCGGTTCATATTCATGTAAACTAGATAAATTGGTCAGTCTGTAAAGAAGGTAGTAGCAACAATACTAGAAAAAATTACAAGCAAACTTCAGATTCTTTAAGTCAATTTCATTAAACAAGACTAACAATAAGTTCACCATATCAACAAAAGGTTTATTAAATGCTTTCAAGTTTCTAATAGTTTTGACACCTAGTTAATTGTTGTTCATCCTAACACAAAGCTTAATGATATTTCTTGTTATTTGATTACAAATTTTGATTTAAATGGTTGAAAAATAACACCAGCTCCATTTAAATTGCTAACAATTTTAAGTATAAGGATGTCATGTTTCTATCACGCATACCCAGTAATTTTATGGCAGCACAGAGAGTCCCCCCGGTTGCAATCAAATCGTCAACTACTAGAGCACGATCACCAGGATGGACTGCGCCAATGTGCATTTGAAGACAGTCGGTTCCATATTCCAGGACATATTCTTCTGAAATGACTTCACCTAACATATGATATAAGAAAGGCCCATTAAAATGATCAGAATAAACTGACAGCCACAACAGTCAAAATACAAATTGAAGAATGGCATAAGAAATGCAAATAAAAACAAACTAAATTTGATCCATAACGGTTATAATGAGTTACAATGACTGCTTTCCACACACACACACACACACACACACAGAGAACAGTATCACAGTAACTAACTAAAACACATGTTCAGAATAATATGGACCACAATTAATTTATATAGTATGGTAAACTCAAAAATCCCAAAGTTAGTGAATTCACTTTTTCAAATATCAGCACTCTGCAAGCAACACTACAAAGCAACTAACATAGGATAGTCATCATATTAAAATGTCAAGCAGCCAGCAAACGACTTACTAAGGATCATCGAGCAGCCAGCAATTGTCATTAGGAATTGATGCATGAAAAGTCACGTGCTAAAGAAGAACACTGAAGAAACAAAAGCACAGGAAGAGAATGAATTTGGAAAATAAGAACCATTATTAAGGCCAAAGAAAGAGGCTGCTGTTCAGCCAGTGGTTTGAGTGAACTGATACTTCTCGAAGTAGCTAATCAATTCAAATAAACCATACTGCAATTCGCTTGTTCAATTTTCAAAACCAAATCATGCAGAGGTAGCTTGAAGTGCATGGAGACCACAATTCCTTTTAAAGAAATAACAAAATTTCACAGTATGCAGGTGTTAACAAATTTAGCCTCCAAGAAGTGGTATGCCAACATCCCTCATAGTCACTCTGGCAAAAACTCAGGAGAGCAGTACTAATAGTTACTCCCCTTAATTCTACCAACATTTCAAATGTACTTATTTGGACTTGTTATCCACAATTTTTATAAATGAGTCAAGTCAAATTCTGCCAGATTCCTAGAAAACACAACCAAGAAGCCTTTTAGCAACCAATTTAGACCATTTCAAGAAATGAGGTCTCCAGTCCCAAAGTGTTTATCCACCAACCACATGGCAAGTAGTGTTTATCTAACCACCTAACAAGTGCTTCTAGTGTCAATCATAGAACTAAACTGAACTGACCTCAGATTGATTTGGTTTGGTATAGGCATTGTTTGGTTTGGTTTCTTGTTTGAAAATCCCATTTGGACCAGTTTATCTCAAGATATATGGGTTGGACAGCCAGATATTACCCGAACCCAAAGGTACCATATTACCTATAATGTTATGTATCGAGTTCAAAACATAATATACATCACCTAATGGTTTTATATATCATGGTTTCATGGTTTATTTAAAGCACTGTTTTATGTTCAACAGAAAATTTGGTTTTTGTTGTTGTTGTAACATGAATTATTGAACATTTATATTGGCTTTCTTGTCACATGATGTTGTTGAATAGATTATTTGTTATTTTGTTTGTTTGTGTTGTTCATTTTTCACTGCTCAATCTTAATGATTTTCTTACACAGAAGAAAAACATTGTCTTGATAAAGTTTGATTTCTTTTTATTCATGGTATACCTGACAACTCATCTAAAACAACCCACTCTTAGTGGGGTTAGTCATCTTGGTTTTCAACATTTTCTGGTTATGTTTAGGTTCCCAAACTTGAGAGCCAATCAAAACTGCTTATATTCTGAGGTGATCCCTATCTTGAACCAACCGAAGCATAAGACCAGCTCTGATCAAAGGGGCACCATTAAGAAAAATTTTACCTTTTGCTTTGTAAATGTCGGCTTACAAGAGAGGGAAAAACTCTATAGGAGATAGCTTTTCACCAAATCAAATTATAACAGGATCTTTGAGACCACTTAAGGAGACAAATGCATGAATCCATAAAGAAGAAGAATTAGAACTTTTCTTTGCTTAAAAGGAATGATGACAGTAGTGGGTTTTTTTTTTTTTGGTTGGAAAGAGGGAACTCTTTGATCTTGACGTCACAGTCCTACATTTACAGGTTAACAATATTTATTGGGTCAAACCTTGGATGAAGAAGGTTCATCACAGTGGTCACACTCTAGATTAATATGGTCTGCAGCCATAATGCAGAATTCAACAAGTTTTAACTTTTATGGAGACCCTGTTAAACTATTGGTACTGGAAATCAGCACTAAACCATTGCCATTACAATTATCCATCAAGCGAACTAAGGTCAGCTCCCACTTAGTTTGTTTCATAGATGAAGTAGGCATCCTAGACACCTTTTATCACAAGTCAGCCCATAGGCCAACAGTCATTAGTTGGGCCAAAAATTATCGAAATAACACAATGCAGGCCAAAACTGCACCCCTTGCATTATCTTCATATTTTCCATCTAAGAAATCAGTAAATGCAACATATTTCCCATAACACATAATCGAATACTGTAAACAGGTTACAAGTTTCTTTTTTCTTTTTTTTTGCTTTACTAAAATCACAGTTAATTAACTCATACAATGAGAAACACCACATTTTAATAGTTGAAATCCTCAAAATCCTTCCTACCCTTTCCTACTAAATGAAAATATTAAAATCAAATTACTGCTGCATAAAATGATTTAAGCATATCTACATGATCTGAACAGTCATGCAATAAATGCCACCATTTTAGGATAGACCAGGATGACCGTAATAGACTTGGGAATTTTTACAGTGGATTTTGGGAATTTTTATGGTAGTAACTAGTACAAATATGAAAACATAAATTTGAAAGTCCAGTCAAACTGTCAACACAAGGTAGGTCCAGCTTTATTTTAAGTGCAGCCAAACAGACTAGCTCATGCAGCCGTACATTTTAACACAATACCACAACATGAGACTATACTTGCCAGTGTTTCAGAATATTAGAGCGTTCATGATGCTACAGAGTATGAATAATGCTTCTTGGATATGGCTATTGTAATTGACTCAATATGGTTACAACACAACGGACATATGCAAGTTTCTATGCCATTCATTAACCACAATATAATTTGAATGAACCAATCAGAATAGGATAATTGAAATACCTGGCAACTTTCTTGGTTTTCTCAATGGAATAAACTTTGCACCAATTGCTAGAGCAATTGGAGGACCAAATATAAAACCTCTAGCTTCAATTCCTGTTAAAAACATAAACATTAACATGTAAATAATGTTAATATCAGTCCAAGGACTAGGGCATAATTGTACACAAGCCGTAAGACATACCAACTTGATACATTAAGAAGGAAAAAAGAGGTGACTTGCAAGTGTCTACATCCAAATTGATTTAGCAACTAGAAAAATCTAGGCCAAATGAAGGCTTGTTATCACTACTAGCAGAGTTTTGCACTTTGCCCTCCTCCATTTGTCAATGCCTTTCATGTTGTACAATTTAGGTCAATCTGCTCCTGACTGTCCAAAATATCAATCACAAAAAGGGGGAAAATTGAGACGAGAGAGAGAGAGAGAGAGAGAGAGAGAGAGAGAGCAATGATGTCCGTGACCATATAGTGTTAAAACCTATCCGGTGTCAGCTCCTCTAGCCATACCCAACATAGGCCAGATACTTCATCACTAAAAAAATATTTCCAAATGCCTTTCTCATACTTTCATCCAGCTTATCTTAAACCTTGCCCTTCTCTTTTGACACGTAGGCTGCAAATTTAAGCTGATCTCAAAACCCAGGGGTACTGAGAACTTCATCAACATGCATATACTATATTGGAAACATCCTCATTTCTCATCCAAACCACCTTTTCTTAAACATCAAACTGCCCCACAATTTTACAATCTTGGAACCCATCTGTTGTTTGGTTGAGTGGACCCCATTTGCTGCTCAACATTATAATCCCCATGATGCATTGCATCTTAAATTGTTTATAACGTCTTTCCTTTAGTCCTGAAGGCAGACATACAACAATCATGCATCTAACATGCACATAGAAAGCAAAAGCATCTCTCCCTCTCATCCACCATGTTGAATATTTTGCTGCACTTTGGTCTCATGCATCCAAGATTACAGTAATGACCAAAATATGATGGTTTATATTTCCATAAAAATTACATAATAACTCCAGCAATGAATAATAAATGATCAAAATATTCTTCACGTTTTAGTATTCAATAGGATATCGATGTACAGATATTTTACAAAGAAAATCTTTGTAATGATACATCAGCGACAAATCTATCATGTTTTAGTAAAAATACATCTGAATGGAAAATTTTAAATCTCAATTTTTATGCACATGCCTTGACTTTAAATATTCAAAATCTAAAACAAGGCCATTTATAGAGTTTGATTTACAATGAACCTCTTATGCTCTATGAACACATTCACAATCAAGAATCAAGTGGTATTTCCATCTGGCATTCCTCTTCATGAGCAGTACAAGCTGAACCCTTGTATTTATAAAACTACATATTGTATGAGTTTTGGGTTTCTTTGATTTTTTAGGTAGTTGTTCTTAAAAGTGTTATCCCAAATCCCCCACCTTGCAATCAAGATTCTGTCTCATCAATCAATAGTACAACCATAAATGTCTTGTAGTTTATCCATAAATGATGCCTCCACATATTCATCTACTTGACATTCCAGTTGCTCTTTCTTACTGTTCTTCTTTATTAACTCCTTGCTTTAAAAACCTACTTTGGCCTCTCTCTCTCTCTCTCTCTCTCTCTCTCTCTCTCTCTCTCTCTCTCTCTCTCTCTGAGAGAGAGGGGTATGGGCTGTATTATGGCCTGGGAGTAGATTGCAATTTGGTGCTAGGTTGGTAGGTTCAAAATCTGGACCTCCCACTCGTCATGCAAGAAACATATTTAAGTTGGTTTCCACCTTTAACTCAAGAAAGAAAAAGAAAAATATGATTTCAAGGCCAAGCAATGACTAATATTGCCTCCAAAGTAGAAGAATATATAATGCGGTAACACAAAATAAAAGCCATAAAAATTCCTTTTTCAATGAGAACTAAGTTGTCATGCAAAAATTTGCAAACTCTAGTTCTTTTTTTTTTTGTTTTATGATATCATATTCTGGCAAAAGTAAAGAAAAAGGTTGGAAGTATCATCTAAGTGATGATCACATCCTAGCAAGAACAAAAAGAACTTTATCGACAATTCAGTAAACTATAATTGTTTCCAGACTAGCCTCCGCATTACCAAAACTAAGAAGAATGCTAGGGCAGGACCTAAAGCTTTGTGCAGTCACACCCCATATAATGGAAAACCTCAATTTTTTTTTTTGTGCCTAAACACTAATTGACCTGAAAATTTAATACAAATGATCAAAACCAACTCAAGAAACTCATAACCCTAAAGATTCCTGTCAGCCAAGCACCTTAAGACAATCCTAGACAAGGCAGAGGCATACTACAATCTCATCCAACAGCAGCCTTAACCTTCAAAGCAATTAGGAATAGAAAACGGACATATTAACTCTAAAGAAACCAAAATAAAAGGTTATGCTAGATCTCCTAGCAACCAAACAAACCACTATAAGCCTCATTAACTGCCACTTAAAATCTCTCTCCACTCTAGTTCGTCTATACCAACCCCATCCACCTATGGCCATCTAATCAATAAATAAGGTACAAAAGTAACATATTATCTATACTTGGACTTATTGTGTGCCTATGCAAAACCTGATTAATTAAGTAAAGCAAAATGATAATGAGGAATTAGTTGCTGAATGCCATGAAAATACTAAAAGGCAATTTAACACTTAGGAATGAAGTTGCAAGTAGTGCTTGTGATCAGGTAGATAAAGGAATCATAACTTGCCTGACATTCTACCCCTTTGTTTGAATAGGTCAGAGGTTTTGCAAGTTGGCAACATATTAGGTAAGGACCACTGTTCACAATACCTTTTAACCTTACTTTTTGGTCATCAAAACAATCACACAGTCACCAACTTTTTGTTGGGCATTGGAATGTCTACAGCACAGCATTGGAATGTCTACAGCACACAGATGAAGATTATAATGGTCTCAATAGATATCAAAAAATTTTGACATGATGCTTGAGAACATAAAAATAATCAAAGCCCACAACAACAAATACTAGCACCAAAAACCATTGGTACAAAAGAATTAGCAGCAGACTCAAAACTTATGTAGGCCTTCTAATGCTAATCATCAGTTTTAACACCATCATCTGAACTCAAACACAATAGCTATAGGTATTCTGTCAACTAAAAGAGGTTGGATTGTACTCTTGGTAGACCACTTATATAGCAATTTTAAAGAGATTCCACGATAATGGACTGGGCTAAACTTATTGATGTTCCAAACTAGTGCATAAAGAATAAAGATTCGTATTGTCTAAACTTACATAATGGCAGATTTAAGGTATTGCAAGACCCAAAGACTCATGCGCAAACAATATTTATTAACCTTTCGCTTTATTAATTTGAGCTTGCAGACAAGCTAGTACAGGCACGTTAACATGGTGGACCTGAAGTATTGGTTTTCAAGGACGCCTCCTAGAAGATAAGAGTACTATACAAGCCATTGTCTAACAGTAAAAGCATGAAAGAAAGAATAATAAAGCATAGAAAGAAAAGACATAGCTGGTCACTTTTAGCTATATGATGGTGGAAGACAACAAGAAATTTGATGCTAACTGTTACAACAGAAGAATGGATGTACTGGAAAGCATTATTAAGTCATAATCTTATACCAGTGACAGCCAACAAATGCACCGGTTATTGACAAATTGTTGTTCGAATGTGGAGTAAAATAAGCGATTCATTTCAAGTTGCTACAGATATTCACAAAGAATTATACCTTACTAATGTTATTCCTTCTCCCAATTATGTTGGTAATCTAGGGCAATCCTTAAAGTAAAGACTATCAGCTTAAAGCTATAATTTTAACAGTATATCAATCTGAAAATACCTTCAACTGCTTCAACCATCATCAAAGTCGGGTCTCTTCGGATGGAGTAAATATATCGTGTACATTATTTCTAGTAGAAGAAAACAGTCAATCATCTAATATGAATGTATGAAATTCTACACCCACAAGAAAGGCAAATAGCTCGGGCAGATGTAGTGCATCTAAGAAGCAATAAGATCGTAAGAATCACCAATCCAGAAGAACTAGAAGCATGAAATGCCTTCTCTTAGTCATAGTGTATCAACATGTGAACAAGCATCAAAACTCTATCAGAATAGGGGCAGCCTCTGTCACTCTTTTGAGCTGGAGGCCGTAATTTTGGACGCTCCAAATACACCAAGGGACCATAACTGTGTGATTCGACACTCAGATCACAACCATACCTACCAAATCCAAACAGGTAAGGAAAATAACAGGCATAAAAACAGAATATGGAGATCGACCAAACAGCGGCGACGCTTTCAGAAATTGGAGGGGGGGGACCAGGGAGCGATGTCAGCATCGAGAGCGCCGCCTCCACAAAAACAGAAACGAAATAGAAGCCAGAAGCGGGCAGTCCACAATTCACAGCTGGCCCATGATAACATGGGCACTGGATATGGCGATGCAGTCAAACCAGGCGCCCCTACCACTGCCAAAAATGTTCTCGATGCGCCAAAAAGGCGGCCGAGCATTTCTCCAATGGAAATAATGAAAACTAGGGAGCTCTCTGTTCCTCAATCTATCACCCTTCCTCCCAAAAATAAAAAAGAATGCAAGAAAGAAAGAAAGAAAGAACCCACGAGCGAAAGAAAATGGTCCCACAACCGTCATTTTAAACGATAGTGATAGCCAACAAGAGTTGATAGGGAAAAAGAAGCGAGCGAAAGAAGACCGATTCACCATGTAAGGAAGCGAAGGGAGAAAAAAAGACAGAAGGAAATATCACATCTTGGAACGAGGGGAAAAAAAAAAAAAGTGAAGTAAATCAAGATATTTACCAGCAACAACGGTGATATCCTTCCCGGTGTAACGCTCCACGAACAAATCCACCGTGTTCTTGAACGCTTTGGGATCAAGAAGGAGAGTGGTGATGTCTTGAAACATGATACCTGCCACAATCATCCATCAGTCGCACCAAAATTTCTAAAAAGAACCGATCTTTGACACCAAGATTTCAAGAAAAGGAACAAAAGAGAGGGAAAAAAAAGGGAGAGAGATCGGGTTCGGAAGAACAAGCGAGATAGGAGACGAAGGCGAAGCAGGTGAGTGTGGGAGGGACCTGGCTTGGGGAAGTTGGGAACGACACGGATGGAAGAAGCTATGCCTTCGATGCGGGGGTCCTGTTCCCTGTCCTTGCAAGCCGACATTGTTGCTAATGCGACTGAAAGGCAGTACCTTTGAGCTCGGAGACGTTTGTCTGTCTCTATCTCTCTCAAGTCGAACAAGAGAGAGCCGCAGGGGAAAGAAGGGTAGAAGAAGAGAAAGGAGACAGTGGAGGAGGAAAGGAGGGAAAGGGAACTGGGGAAGAAAGGAGGCGGAAGAAGTATATATAGAGAGAGGGGGCGTTTAGGTGAGGAGAGGAGAGGAGGCTCTCTGCACGAGAAAAGGAGAGGAGTTGGCGAGGGAGAGGGAGGTGGGAGGGGAATCGCCTCGAGAAGTAGGCGTGCCTTTTAGCCTTCTTCACCCGCCCGACCTGGCGGTAAACAAAAGGGCATCACGAGGGAGATCCTCTCCTTTTACTCTCTCTCCTTTTTTTTTTTTTTTTTTTTTTTTTTTTTTTTTTTGGTAAGAACTTTCCTCTCCTTTACATACAATATATGGATTTGGGGAAGAATTAAAAGAAAAAGAGATAAGGATAGATGAATCTTATATTTATTAAAAAATAGATAAAAATAATTATTTTTTATTTAATATAAAAGAAGTAAAAAAAAAATCGGTGATATTTATATCATATTTTTACTAAATTATTTTTTGATAATAAAATATTATTATTATTAATTTATAACATTTATTTGTAATAAAATGAATAGAATAATATATAAATTTATAATAGATATTAATTGAATTTAATAAAATATTTTATAAATCAATTATATATAAATAAATTTATATATTAATTATATAAATAAAAAATTATTTATACTTTAATTTAAATGGTTAATAAATTTTATATAAATAGTTAACATAAAAAAGTGAATATAAATAAAAATAATAATTCTAATTAAAGTAATATGTTAAAATTAAAATAATTGATAATAAAATTTAATAATATAAAATAAATAGTATAGATTAAAAAAAAAAAAGGGAGATATTTGTATGTTATTAAATTGCCCTGATCAGATTTGGTCTTTGGATCGGGGTTGGTCGGGTCGACTCCAGCCCACTTGTATGTTCCAAAAAAAACATCGTCACAGTGGTAGGTACAGGTAGTTACACGTCAACTTTTAAAGCGAATAGTTTGAGCTTTAAGATTCATGTTGGATTATCGTTCATGTCTGGGTGATTAAGACATCATTTGTTTTTTTTTTTGGCTCATCTTACAGAGAGAGCGAGTAGGTGGAGAAGATCTGCACCCAAAAAAGTTACCAACGGGCTAGGTGCGGCAAGATATCATCACAAGTCTAAAATATTCACCGGACAAGTGGAGCAACGAGGAAAACCTATTCAGTTTTTTTTTTTTTTTTTTTTTTTTTTTTTTTAAGGCAACTTGTAAATCACTAGAATGTTTTTTTATCTTTTTTTTAAATGAACCATATGAACAATCTATGTTGTCTAGATTAATCATAAATAATTAGTCCCTAATAGCTTATGAGATTTGCTAGAGCAGGTTAAAAACCGTAACACAAGTGAAACTCATTGGTACCTAATTTAGCCAATGCTGCTAAAATATTGATCATTTTAATCAGCTGATCACCCTTGCGCAATAAGAAACTGTTGCTTATCATTCTTTAAAAGTCCTTGCAATTATCTACCAGTTTATATTTGTTTTCTTGTATTTCATCAGCCAATTACTAGAAGGTATTTTGGGATAAGAGATTTCAAATTCTTGCAATTTATAACATTAGTCAACATTTTTTTTATAGATAAGAATAAGTAAAATTAACTTAAGTTGTAGTCAAAATTAATCCAAATGAGCAACCTTCCGATCTCCCTAATCTCACAAATCAAATATATATATATATATATAAAATATATAATATATATATATAATATAATAATACTCTATGAAAAAGTATTGGAGTGTTGTCAACTTAATTTCTCCAATAAATTTTGTTGTGCCATCTGAAAAGAACACCTTTTATATTAAATTATGTTATTAATATATGATATTATTATATTTTATAATTAAAATCTATTTATATAGATAATTGAAAATATAAAGTAATCTTAAGAATTTGAATCAATATTATTTTATTATTTAGATATAATTTTTTTCGATCTGATCAATATAAAAAAAAATATTTTTATACATCCGATTTCACTTTAGGTGGTATAAATAAATAAGATGAAGAGCGATAGGGCAATGATATGTCTTCATTTATTGTATGGTCAACCAATAGATATTGTGCACCACGTGGCGATCTCCGTTCACGTTCAGCTCCCCTATTCATTTTTACCTAGGCATAGTTCTCTTGACTCGAGATGAAACATGAAATTCTAAATCCTGTGCAATCACTCGGCTCAACATGGAGCGAACACCAACACTACAAATCCCATGTTTCGAGCAGAAATCTCCCATAGACAGGAGACTAGGCTAGATCTCATGCTCATTGGACCATTCAATACGGTATTGTTCTATGTATGAGTCATAGCATGCATACATGAACTATATCAGCACAGCTATCAATGCCCCGAGCATCTCATGTATTGCAGTGCGCAGGGTGGCACTGGCAGTTCATCGGACCTACTTCTTTCCAGTCTCCACCTACCCAAACTTGAGGCATGACGGTGACTGACAAATGTTTGAAGGGGTGTCTTAATAAAAACTAAGAGATGGGGGTGATAAAGGAAAAGTTCATTGTCTATTTTTCCCCTCTCGGGTTCAACTTCGTCTTGCCCTGGGTACAGCATCGGGATCCTCACGCAATCCTAGAGCAAGAACAGGGCCGAATCCTCCAGCAGAACCCCCCTGATCCGCTGGCCGGAGCCCAATCTAAGGGACCAGGGGTCCAACCCAATCAGCACCTGACACGTACACTTACTGATGCGTGGGCCCAGGCTGAGCACAAGGAAATCTGGTATCTGTGGGCCCTCAGAAAAGAAAGGCCTGTGTCCGCCGTGGATTCTCTGGATCTCTATCTGTCGTTTAATGGTGGCTCAGAGCTTCGCACCTCCATTTGTCCATTGACCAACTTCTCGTGGGCCCCACGTCCGGCCCGGCACGAGCAGATGATCCGGACCGGACCGGCTGGTCCAGTTTGGATGTTATAATAAGCCGTAAGGGCACCAGGTTTAAGGAATAAAGGGTATATGATCTTTCTTGTACCGACTGGTTTTTTTTAAAAAACAAGAAGTGAAGATTCTTACCTGATAAAATCTCATGCACTAAATATGTCCCAAAACTATTGTTCAAATTAGCAGTTAGTGGGCTGTTTTATTTAACGTGTTTTGTCTTTGTGGATTGCTAATTATTATCCAGCAACTAACACTATATAATTGCAATCACGATTGAAAGACAAATGATTGGGAAGACAAACTTACTCTGTGCTCCTAAAGATAAGCGCACTTAGAAATACAGTATTAGACTAAACAAATCCTATTCGCTATAAAAATATTTTAAATAGTAACGTTGTTCTGAAAAACATTTCAAGTAGTGGGAATTTTTTGCAATTAAATATTGTGAAGTTGCTTGTTAGTCTTTCACATAGATCTGGAAAACCCAACTACAACCTTGTTTGCTACATGACATCACAATGGGCATCTTTAGAGAAGCATGCACAAAATATAGCAAGTCTTAGCATGATGATTAGATTAGATAAAAAGCAGCTCAACTAATCAAAGTAATTGATCATTGCTATCCCTTTATGAAATTTTGAAGCACATCTCTTTTCCTCTCCTTCATAAGCTCAAAGTACACTTGACTACAACTAATCCATAGCTATATCAGCCACGTCTCCACCGTTAACAATGGAAGTAGTTGCTTTAATACATTACACTTGATTCAATGATCTATTCTGGTGTTCATTCAATGCATATCATTTTCAGACAAGTAATTATTGTTATTAGATTTGAGGAAGAAAGGAGATGAGATCATCTCACTTTCACAATTAAAAGGAAGAAGCACGATAATAAATTCAAAATCCTAAATCCGACACAAAGCACGCGTCATGGCCCATGGGATCTTTAATCTACACAAGCTTATGGTCAACCCGGCCGGCCATATCTACCAAAGCATTTATAACCTGTTTATTTAGAAAAAAGGGATTTGGCTTGACCTTCATCCTTTGAATGTTTAAAAATACTAATAAAGAAAAGCGGAATGTCAATTGGTGCTGTCATGTCTACGTCGATCAACAAAAACTGTGCCATTTTATTCTAACATAAGCTAGACTAGAGGGAGGGTTCTTGAATTTGAACTATTTTTCTTTTCATTTTATATTACAGGAGAAGTACACCACTTCCAGGTCTTCAGGTATCTCGGGGGAGTTGGAAACCGAATGGTGACGAAATATTTTTTAGGCGATCTTACAAAAAAAAAAAGGAAAATCTTTAGGCGACGTCACGTTTTCCAATGCTTTGCCACGTTGCAAACCAGCCATTATGATCAGTTGGTAGCTTTCTATCCACCACGTCAATCAGATGCTCAATCGTACGGGTGGCAGACCAAAATCATCGTAACTAGAGATTGTACTGGGATTATACTGGTACAAAGTTATGAGTTTTTTAATCATATAGTAATTATTTGCCATCATTATATTTAAAGCAGGATTTCGCTTATGCGGAAAGATGCATACCACGCTGAGCTACCAACGGTGTGTTAAATTTAAACACCGGGCGATCTGGAAGTTCTTTTTTTTTTTTTTATAAATTCTGTCGTTTCATGAAAGACCTAATTTGGCCTGCAAGCACAAGCTTTACATCTCTTACTGTCAAGCATGCATGAACTATTTAATTGAAAGAAGGCCATGTCAGCATGCTGATTATTTTATAAGCTATCATCTATCCTGTTTTTAGAGGTTGCATCGCTGAAAATAATCTTTTTGTTCGGATCTCTACACACACACATTTTTTTCAGAATTTGGAGTTTATCTTTTGTTTTGGATCTTTCTTAAGAATTTTTCCCCTCTCTTTGTACTTTTTTTTATCACTAATAAGCTTTCTTTGACCCTCTCCATCCACGAACCTATGCTGTACCAGGAACCATATAAAAGTTGTCTCTTTTGTTTTATTTGTTTGCTTTAGTAATTTTAAACTAGCTTCTTCGTATGCCAATATGGTTGAATAGAAGAATAAGAAAAGCCTGTTCAACACCTTTGGAATGACCGGGACATCAGTGGGTAGAAAGAAATAAAAATCCTCGTGACTTCCACATTCGTCTCCTAATATCTCTTTCCTAACAAAGGAATAAAAAAAAAGATTGCACAGCTATCTCTCGCTGCAGAGAGACTTACAAGTTCTAAGGCAATGTGCAGCCATTGGTACCCTGCTCCAAATGACACGATAAAATTCATGTGGAGTACTGCAAGCAATGGAGTCCGGGAATTCCAATTCTTGGAAGGAAGGATGGCAATTTTGATGGTAGTATATTGGAAAGAGACGATTCAAATAGCACAAATTTTATTATTGGAAGTGATATTGGTGCTTTTATAGCAACTGATGCTGTTACATTTTTTGATACCATGATTTCAATAACTGGGCTGCGAGCAACGAGAAAAGGATTAAATATATTGTATGTATAGGAGGGGCTCCATATGTTTAAATAGAGAGCAATTATATGACAGTTATCAAATGGCTTTCTAAGCCTTCTATTAATAAGGGTAGATTTCATCCTTTGTTATAGGATTGCTAGAGATGCTTTCTATTTTTACCATATTTTGAGGTCTCACATGTCTATAGAGTAGTGAATAATACTACTAGTCGGATGGCATCGAATATTGTGAACCATACGGGCTCAACTTTTTAGGCATCCTCAATTTATCTTTCTTTTCAATTCCGTAAGATTTTCTATTTTCAATGGATATACCTTCTCCTATATAATTTAAATTATATGATTTATATTATGAGAGAGAGAGAGAGAGAGAGAGGAGATCAACCAAAGCATAAGGGCACTTTAGAATCCAACCAAGACAGGCTTCTTTTGAGAAAAAATCAAACCCGAAGAAAGCACCAAATTACGTTGAATTATCATCGATTTACATGGGGTCCAAGGCCAACAACAAATTTTTGTGGGGATCCGGTAGGAGGGTGCAGAGCTGACGCCGGATGGATCTTGGACGTGACTGCTCGTGTAGGCTAGTGTCTCATAAATGACATTAAGCTATCCGGGCCCATCTTTGGGAACCATTTTGCACAACAACCCAGTGTTGGGCATGCCTTTGAAACTAGATCATCTAGTCTACCCATACAGAGGATAACGCTATGCGGACCTTTAAACAAGGGGAACATATCTCGTTGGGTGCGAGGTTTGTTGCTCTTTAAGAATCAGCTAGATGGAAAAAATAGTACTTGATTCTCAAACGAACAAAAGCAGTATACTTCTGGTTGATCCTATTTTTTATTAAGTCGGACGAGTTAAACCATTTGAATATGTATGCATCCATAACAATTGAAAAACAAAATATTCAAAAAATGATTAGAAAGATGTTTTGAAGAATCCCCTAATGTAATCTCAATATGGTTCACCACATGAGTTGCCATCCAATTAACTACACTATTAACCTTTTTATAACTATATAATATCTCAATAAATATAATGTACACATCATTCGTGAGAATTACTGTATAAAGGGATGAATTCTGACATCAGCAGAAGATGAATCTAAAAACTATTTGATAAGTGTCAAGAAAATATGGATCTTTATATTTTGAGACTTCTGTGGCAATGGATCAAAGAAACTGTGGCTTGAAAGGAATAAATGGATCTTCCATTCAGCTTCGAAGGAATAAGAACCACTATTAAGTAATATAATTCTATGCTGTGTTGAATGACACTATTCCACTTCTTCAAAAGAGAAGTTGCTAGTTCAAAATTTATTTTCCTTTCGAAGTCATTTTTTGTATTTAATTCTTACACCATGAAATGAATCAATGAAAAAAATCCACGTTTCCTTGAGAAAAAAATGCTTGATTAATTATCTTAAGGTAAGTAAAAGTCCAGCTTATATCTACCACGTTGCTGCAGACATATCAAGCTATATAAGTTGCCCAACCAAAAGAACGAAAGGGAACAAATTTTTTCATCATAGATGCGCGTCTAACGGGCCCGTGCCTGCACTTGGAGAACCTCATCAAGCGGTCCACGGCCATGCAATTTTGGCTGTGCAACATGATATCATGTATATGAAGGTAGCAATTTTATGTTGAACTATTCTTTATTTGCATCGTAGAAAAGGGTATTAAATGGCTTAATTTGCCCTCTGAAAAAACTGCTGGCTGAAGTATAAGAGTTTTCCCTGAATGAAAACTGTTGTTACTGGACTCCGATACTTGGCTGAGGTCAATAGAGATTGAAGTGAATCAAAATTTGATTGTCGAAACTCCCAAGTCAACTACTAAATCTCAAAATTTTCTTGCTAGAGTTTTTTCAACAGAAATCCAACACTCTAGTTACTTAGAATTCAGAGAACAATGGAAAAGAAAAGACGGAAAGAGTAATTAGCAAATAAGAGCAATGGGTTGGGCTGAAGAAGCTTACTTGAGGGTTCCTTGCCTTCCTCATTTTACAAAAGGAGGACAATGATCATTTCCACGATGAATGATATGTGCAATAACTACACGTAACCGCTAGTTCGTGATTTAAATAGACAGTAATGAATAATCACGTTATATAATAGTTTTGAGCATCTTAATTGTGCGATAACAGATACGGATGTAACTGCCGCTGATATTTGCGGGTTGATAAGTTTGTGGCTTTAGGTCGTCCATATCCAAGATGACAGGGTGAGCTTTACCAAATTGGTTCCATCTCGGTTGATATCGAGGTTGGTTGAAATATCCTCAGTATCATGGACCATATGACGCAATTTATGAATCATTGGCCAGGACACGTATCAAGATGGATGTGATGGAATTCGATAGATCTGATCCATGATCCTTAAGATTTCCGTCCTATTTGCAAAAGTTTGCTGGCGTACCAATTTGTATCGCACAGCTGAAAATGCCTTGATGGTAGCCTCATGAGTGGGTCCACACCAACCAAATGGAGCGCAGGGCTGGGTCATCATCTTGTCTGTTGTTAGCTTCACGGCTCGCGAAACCTCCACACCGCTACTGTAGCCCACCTAATGCCTGCCTTGCATGCACCACTCTAGCTCATGTAGCGTAAGTAGTTATGGCATAATAAAATTGGCCTCGAGAGGGGTCCTCGTCTCCCCTGTGTAAAATATAAAATAGAATAAAAATAATAGAACAACAGTAGACCTGCGATGATGGTGAGACAACGAAAATCTATTTTTCTCAAGAGAAGGCTAGAGTCAAGAGGGCCTTTAGTCACTTCCTCTCGGAACAAAATGAGAGAGAGAGAGAGAGAGAGTTAGAGTCTTTTAATGGAGCTATATGAATCCAAGCATCACCATATCTGCGTCTCTACATAGTAGATTTTTTTTTAGGAAGTATAAATTATGTTATATAATGGAATGGGATTGAATTTCTTATAGAAAATATTACCAAGAAAATATATTTGTGTCTATGATATTATCACATTTTTTTGCTGCCTTTTTATTGAGCAGGTATGGAGAAAAGTTAAAGTTAAATTCAAAGATTCCCTTATTATTTCTATTTGTAAATAATTTTACTTTTTTTGATTAATAAATTTGATGGAAGTGTTTGGCTTCCTCTATTTTCATTCAAAAAAAAAAAAAAAAAAGAAAACCTGCAAACTTTGCAATATCTTTGAATATTTTGGAGAACATCAGAAAAATATCAGATTAATATGGAACAGATTGGTGTCGGCAATACATCGAGCTCAATAAAAAATGCCTCCCTTGACATACAAATTCCTAAACTAAAAATATTATGAAAGACTGAATTGCTCATTGTAAAATTTTTAGGTTATGATACATCACATCTATATAAACTCTACCATTCCCCTCACCTCCAAATATACTCTCACATTTAATAATAAATAAATAAATATTTATTTATTTCTTTAACTAACTGGAAACAACAGAAATGCTATATAATAAAAAAAATACTTTTCTAAATTGTAGTTATTCATCCACTTTTCATTTATGTTACATTTTTTCGACATTAATCATCTCCTATGATACCTAGGCGGTGTGAAGAGACCATCCTATTGCACACTTTTGAACCTCTGAGTCATTCCATCAATTGAGTAATAAAGAGGAATATATTATGATTTAATCACATCCATTTTATATTTAATTATCATATATATATATATATAATATGAAAATCTCATAATCAAACATGTAAGAATGGTTGTTACAACTTCCGCTGACTACCTTTCCTGACGTTACTAAAATTTTGCAACCAAAGTATCGATATTTTTCTCAAAGGTGAACATTTCTAATGAGATCAAGCTTAGTTGCCTCAACGATCACGCTTGTCACCACACGAAACTTTACACGCCCAGAACCAGAGGGCCCCCAAGTATGGATAATTCTGTTTAATTTGGTCATATGCCATCGAATTCAATCTCGTCCGTCCATTAGGTCGGCCATCTCATCAACATGGAAAAGACCACCGGCGAACTTCTCATGGCGTCCTCACGTCAGGATTAAAGATGGTAAACTGTACGAAACAGCTTTTAGGACCAATGAGAGCGGTGTGTTTGAATTTCGATCACCGGAGCCCACGCCCAATCCGTGATCTGCCGGGAACCACCGCGGGCACAATTAACGGTCAGAATTAAAAGTATTTAAAGCCCGCCGACGGAAATGGAATAATTTAAACTTGGATAAGTCTTTAATTAAATAACAATAATAATAATAATAATAATAATAATAATAAATTGGTTTAGTTTTGGGGTCCCGCCCGCCGAAACAACGTCAACTCTCGTTAGCTTTCAAGAGGAGCAACAACCGACAGGAACAACTGCCAGCTGTTAGAGAAACCAATAAACAACCCAGCGAACGTGGGATGGGAACATTTATTTAATTGTTGGTCCACAGCACTCAGCCGTTTGATTGTCGTCTGCATTGTTCTGATTAGCGCACACGTGCACTCACACGTAGATTTCGAGCATCCGTCAGTGTCTTATTAGTGGGAAAGATGATGTTCAATTACTTCGTTAAATAATGATTTTATTTTGATCGGTAGATAATCAACTTATTTAAATATGTTAATCCTATTTTATAAGAGTATCTTTGAAACTCCAAACATTATTTATATGTATATCAGGACCCAAACCAAAGTCCAACTATCAAGACCCAAGCCCAAGTCCACAAAAAAAAAAAAAAAAAGAGAAATCGGGAAGAAGACTCCCGATAGGAGTCTTCTTCTCCGATGAAACCACGGTGATCGGGAGTCCTAGGACCACCAGAAATCCTAAGGCTCTCTATAAAAAGGCTCTCCCCTTCCTTAGAAACCCTCCACCGGTCTTTTTCCCCTCTTTTCCTCCCTGATTTCTCCGATTGGAGCCGCGGATACTTGTTTCGTGCTCGCCGCGATTGCTCGCCGGCGGGGTCACCGAAGATCGAAGTAAGCTTTCCTCCTCTTCCTCTCTTCTTTCTCCTTCTTCCCGTGCCTTTGTGCACGACTGCCGGCGACGGGTGTCGTTGATTTTTGTCAGAGAAGAGACCCCTGTTTGGTCTCTTCTTCCCTTTGGTTTACCGGCGTCGGCGATCAATACCAACCGCCGGCCTTGCCTCTCCGAATTCGAGAGAGTTGCCCCTCTCTGCCACCGGCCTTCGCCGTGTCGGCCGTGGTCTAAACGGTCGGTCAAGGGAAGGGACCTACCGGTCCCCTGTTTCGGCCAGGAAGGAGTCCGAGAGAAAAGAAAAGAAAATAAAATAAAATAAAAAGAAGAAAAAGAGAAAAGAAAAGAAAAAAAAAAGAAAAAAAAGAGAAAAGAAAAGAAAAGAAAAAAAAAAGAGAGAGAAAAAGAAAGGGAGAGAGAAACTTTCTCTCTCTGCTCTCTCTCTCTTAGATTTTTAAAATTTATGAAATTAAAAAAAATATAATAATAATAATTAAAAGAAATATAAGAAGAGTTTTTATGGATCAATCCGAAAATCCTGGATGCTGTCGTCTATTTAATCCATGTGATGACATTGGATTTTAACAAATTTTAATTTTTTAATTCAATAAAATTTTGATCAAAAATATGATATTTGACGTATCAGGTTCGGAGAAGGATTTTCAAGATTTCTAGAATTCCTAGTTTGGATTTTTTTTTGAGGTAAGTAGTGTTTACTTTTATTGAATTTATCTAAAAAATTATAAATTCTGAATTAAATAAATTCATAGCATGTTTGTGATTGAAAATATTTAATAAAAATAATTGTTGAAATTATTTATGATTGAAGTTATTTGTTGAAATTATTTATGATTAAAGTTATTTGTTGAAAAATTATTATGATGATGTATGATCATAAAGAATGATATGATTGATTTGACTCGAATATTATTTATTTATATTATTTTTGAAAATAATATATGAATTGGAAGATGATATGAATTTGACAACCTGACTATGTAAAGGATCCGCCAATGAGGACATATACGTTGGCAATTGATTATCCTAAGGGTTTATATCGCCAGCGAGACCAGCGACATGTCGCCAGAGAGACCAGCGACAAACCGCCAGCGAGACCAGCGGATTCAAAGGACTTGGCTGCTAGATGCTTCACAGCCTACCGCAAGCAGATACGCGGTATTATGATCTTGCCACAGGAAAAATATGGTCATAGTCATGGTTGGTAAGAAGAACTTAAGAAATTGATGAATTTAAGATGATAAGCATAAGTTGAAATTATGATGAATTGAAATTTTATATATTATTGATAGTATGATGAATCAAATTATGAATTCATGAATTTACATATTGATTTTATTATTATCAGTAAATCGATATGTACAGTATTATTACCTGATTTATTCAGTTAAAGGTATACACTGCTTACTGAGCTATTTAGCTCATGATGAGTTTTATATTTTTTTTTACAGATCCAGAAAATTAGCATGATGCGGGATTTCGGTTGGGAGAGCGATTAGAGATGGAGTTAGCCCATTTGATTTAGGATTTTCTCATAATTGATTCAAGACTTTTATTTTAAGTGTTGATTTTGTCAGATAATTATTTTTCTTTTGCACACTGAGTTTTGATTTGTTATTTGAACTAAGATTTGATTGTTAAAAATTAAAAAATTATTTAACTTTATGTGTAAAATATCATGATGAGATGCTTGCATGCTTATGGGAAAAGTTTTCTATGAGTATGCGGCGGTTGCCATGACCCTCGATTCACAATCTCGGATCGGGAGCGTGATAATATAATAAAAAAAATATGAAGAAATAGGTACATCTACCTTCAATTTTATATATTTTTTTGTCTCAAAATAGTGCTCAACAGGAAAGACTATATAAATTGGATTATTCATGGATACGTGGCATTGCTTGTGTGAATCTTTTATTGTAGAACATAATGAGATCCAATTATCACAGTATTTTTTTTTTTTTTCAATTGATTGGCTTTCTAAGGTTTTCCCCCTTTAAAATGTGGATGTTAATAAATTACTTCAATTTTACCAAAAAATAAATTATTTTAAGAAAATTAAGAGCAAGGCATATGAGTAATGCGATTTTCATTTGACTTTCTCTGAAAAACAGTTTGAACCCGCATCATTTTTTGATTTCACTTCCTACATTCTTTTGAGAAACTAAAGAGTCATTTGTTTAATTAATTATCAAGTTTCCTACAGGTGTTATTTGAGTCAAAAGATCACATGATAAACAGTGCAGCACATCTACCACTATCAATCTTCTTTTCGAATATCTCAACATGAGCTTAATTTTATCATCCATACATTCTGGATATGTGAAACTACCCTTGGTTTTCTATGCCGAGCACAACATGTAGTTTATTTTTTGATTATATATGTCCTCTAGAAATACGATGTCAAAAAAAAAAATCATAAAATCTTGTAACTTAAAAGTATTCTATCCTTTCGGTTAATTATTACTTATTATTTTGTCAACTTTGTTAAAATATAGAAGGGAGAGAAGAAAATAAGAGAGAGAGAAGAGATTTTATTATCTTATTTTTAATTTTATTTGATACATCTTAGAAGTTATTTATATTAGTATCCAAATTTCGTAAATGAAAAATAATAACAACTGATATAGAATCAGATTAACAAAGAAAAATGATATAGAATAATGTAAACAAAAGAGAATATTATGAGATCGTATCAATAAAAAAAAATTATAAATTATCATATAATCTCTAAAATCATATGATCATCTATAATCATATGATTATTTAAAGTTATGCTAACACACCTTTTCAAACTCATTTTGGTACTATAGGAGCCAACTTAATTCATGATGGTATTGTAGCACATGATAAACTGACATATCTGCTGTGTGACTAATAGATAATGTGACTGTAAGAAGACATAAAAAGTGACGGTCGTGTAAGATCGACGCTCAAAGAGAAAATAATCGAAGATCGATGATCTTTGTAAATAAAAATATTATATAAAAAAAGATCAATACTCTAAGAAAAAACAATCGAAAGTCAATGATGAAGATAAATTTGTTGAACGATAATAAAAAAGGACAATCTAAGATCTGAAGCCAAAAAGAAAAGCAATGGAGAACAATTGCGGATTCATCTAAAATAAAAAATTTTTGGATTTTAATCTACAAAAAAATAGACAATCTGTAGATCCATTAAAGAACAAAGGATCTGTAGGAAAATAGAGATCGATAGATCGATCATGGTGGCCACAGCAAAAGTAAAAGAGATGATAATAGTATATTAGGTGATCAATAACTTTGATATCATGTTAAAATATAGAAGGAAGAAGAGAAAAAATAAGAAACAGAGAGAAGGGAGTATATTGTCTCTGTTCCAATGTCATTTGATATATTTCAGAGATTATTTATATTAGTATACAGATTTTGTAAATAAAAAAATAATAACAATTGACACATAATTAGGCTGCCAAATAAAAATGATAAAGAATAATATTAATAAAGAAGAATACTATAAGATTGCATCATAAAAATTATCGATACTTCTTCTCGTTGCATCCATGTCTACTCTGCTTGGATAGTAGAAATTATCTTGTAAAAAATTTAACTAATGCGGTTGCTGTGGAGGAAAGAGAACAACAATTGAAAGTAGAGAAACATGAAGATGATTATGGCCAAATTAATTGAGTCCCCACCTTAATCAAATTATCCTTATCTTCTCTTCCCTTCGTGCAATCTAGCAACCAAATGGTTTGCCTATTCTTAGGAGCATGTACCGGGCATGCAGCCAAGCACGGGATTCCATGCGATTCAGGGGTTGCTCGCAAGAATCTATGTGCAATCAAACAAATGCCAACAAGCCAGTGAGTGGCAGATGGGAGCACGCATACGAGGATTCCTGTTCCCAGCTGTGCACTCTGTGCTTGTCCTAATCTCCCAAGCAAAAAGAGGAATTTAGGATCTTTGGAGAATATTTGGTTGGTCGGAACGTTGCCATTGGTCTTTTTATTTATGTACCTTTTGTGAGAGGATCTCTCTATGTTGAATTTTAGGCTGTCACAAACTACGATGGAAGAGGTTAGAGAAAACAAAAGTTATATATGAGACAGATCCGAGATTCCAACAACAACAGGTGCACATTCATATGTTGGAGGTAGGGTGCGATTGAGTCAAATCGAGCAAGTATAAAAAGGTTTGGGCTCTAATTGATTCATAATACTCGAGCTAAAAATTTGATTTAAGATTAATCAAATTCTAATATCAAAATTTGAACTAGACACAATCAAAAAGAAATAATACTTGAGATTGATTTGATTTGATTTGAATATCAATCAAGTTATATTCGAACGAAAGTTCAAACCCAAATTCGAGCCTTGATTATAATTAAAAAATATGATTAAAAATTAAACATTGGTGTGGATTAAAAAAATATAAATATTATATTAAAAATATCAAATCAATAATAGATTATAAATTAAAAAAATATAATATTATTAATAAATATATATTTGATTAGGTTATTGAGCTTTCGAGCCAAGTATTTTGTTATTCAAGCTTAATTCGAAAAGTAATTTAAATTATTTGATCTTGATTTAGGTTTGATAATAGTCAAATTTGGATCTAAATTAATTTGAACACCTTGTAAATTGCTCGACTTACTTGCATCCTTGTAAATTGTGAGCTTGGAGGAACACATTCAGAAATGTGAGACTGTTGTCTACGAGGTGTCCTCACTAATCATTTATGAGTTAACCAAAGTATGTTAGTTTGCCTGGATTGGTTGCGTAGTATTTAAGGTAATCATTTATTGGGCCTTAGTATGCGGCACACAGGATAGTGGGCACCCACATATTTTCTTTTATCAAAGATATGGTATGCCTATCACCAAGTCTTGACCTTGATCCACCAATAGTTTGTGCGTGCGTGAGAGAGAGAGATTTATTGGGTCTTGATATCAAACTCAGTTCTTGAATTAATGATGGGCATGCCACCAAGAAGGGCAAACAGCGAGGAGCGTCGAGAAAGTGCTCTCCAAATTTGCACCAACATTCTTTCTAACGGAACACAGATGTTTAAGCATTTGGAAATCAAATTCCATGTCTTCTAGACCTAGCATCTACATATAGCCTAGTAGGTACATTCCATCTACTCATAATATCATGTCATGCTTGGACATCACTTTCTTCAATTCAATATCGGAAGGAGTGGGTTTGGTGTCCATATGACAAAAGTTATTCCGGAAGGCTCATAAAGTTATTGTGCCCATTCCTCAAAAAAAAAAAAAAAGTGCCAACCTCTCAATGCATCATATCTGTGCATGCATGAAATGGCCGGCATCGCCACCTCCTCGCCTTTTTTTTTTTTGGAACATCACTTAGAAATGTACACCACTAGGAGCAAGTAGGACAGTTTTCCAATCACAATTGACAAGAGGAATGGTACCATACACTAAAATTTCATTCGACCGTGCGGTAAAAAGTGATTAGCGTCCGGGCTGAAGCAAGTGCGCCATACATGAATGGCACAGTTGTTGAATTGCCATCCCCCTGTTTGTGGACCCAGATAACTTTTTAAAGCGAACAATATGTCCAGCACCAGAAAGCATCAATTTTATTCTGAATAACAACTACTAACCACTGCTTTCTCATCAGTTCAGTTTAGGAAGTGGCAAACTTAGGCACATTTGTACCATTATGTATGCATAGAGAGAGAGAGAGAGAGAGAGAGGAGGTGGGGGAGGGGCGTTGGGGTGGCATACGCAAGGGTACAGACGTACAGTGCGACGTACCCTTATGTGAAAGAAGGTGAGGTGGCGGCTTGGTGGTTGCATGTGAGGCAGCTGTAGCAATTAATGTACATCGGCTTTATACTGCGAGAACGAGATCTCGGGGATCTCTTGGGCTACGTCATTGTCGAGACGTTCCGTTGGCTGGGCTCTACGGCACCGCATGATCTGTTGACGTCCATGATGCATGGTACCCGCTGCTGTACGGATCATTAATGACCCACGACTTTGATGCGTGCTGTTCGTTTCACCCGGGCATTCCGCAATCACAGGAGCCATGCATCGTTGGTATTCTTAGAGATTCTCTCCTATTTCCACCCACTCCCAAAAATGATATACGCCCGATCCCTTTTTTTTTTTTTTTTCTTCCTACAAACAAGACGAAAATGTGGAGTCCTTTATCAAAATAATTAAAAAAAAATTTATATATAAAAATAATATAATTTTTAACTTATTTATTTAAGTAATGCGAATCCTATAAAACATCATTTCAAACGACATTTTATAGTGTCCACCTTACCACTCTTTTTTTAAGTGGACGACGAACAATAAAAAAAAAAAATAAAAAAAAATTATAATTTTAAATTTTTTTAAAAAATAAAAATTTAATTTGATTCAAATAAAAATTATCATTTCAAATTAGTATCTCCATTTCAAATTATTTTTTTAAAAAAATATCTAAAAAAAATTGGTGTAAAAAAAATAAAAAATATCATAAAAAAAGAATTGAAAAAAATTAAAATTATAATTCTAAATTTTAAGAAAATAAAAATTTTAATTTTAATTTAAATAAAAATCATCATATCAAATTACAATCCCTTTTTAAAATTAATTATTTTAAAAAAAATATCCCAAAAAATACCTTAAAAATTTAAAAAATAAAAAATACCATAAAAAAGAAAAAATGAGAAAAATATAAAAAAAATTTAATTTTAAATTTAAAAAAATTAAAAATTCTAATTTTAATTCAAATAAAAAACATCATTTTAAATTACTTTTCCTATTTCAAATTAATTTTTTTAAAAAATATCCCAAAATAATCTTAAAAATTTTTAAATATAAAAAATAATATAAAAAAATAAAAAAAATATAATTTTGAATTTAAAAAAAATAAAAATAAAAATTTTAATCCAAATAAAAAATATCATTTCAAATTACTTTCTCCATTTCAAATTATTTTTTTTAAAAAAATATCTTAAAAAAATATCTTAAAATTTTAAAAAAATAAAAAATATCATAAAAATAAAAAAATTAGGAAAAAATAAAAATTATAATTTTAAATTTTAAAAAATTAAAAATTCTAATTTTAATTCAAATAAAAAATATCATTTCAAATTACTTTCACCATTTCAAATTAATTTTTTTAAAAAATATTTTTTTTGAAATATTTTTTTGAAATATTTTTTTTGAGATATTTTTTTAAAAAAATTAATTTGAAATGGAGAAAGTAATTTGAAATGATATTTTTTATATGAATTAAAATTAAAATTTTTATTTTTTTAAATTTAAAATTATATTTTTTATATTTTTTATTTTTTTATGGTATTTTTTATTTTTTAAAATTTTTTAAGATATTTTTAAAAAAAAATTAATTTGAAATCGAGAAAGTAATTTGAAATGATATTTTTTATTTGAATTAAAATCAAAATTTTTAATTTTTTTAAATATAAAATTAACATTTTTATTTTTTTCTCATTTATTTCTTTTTTTATGGTATTTTTTAATTTTTTTAATTTTTAAGGTATTTTTTGGGATATTTTTTTAAAAAAATTAATTTTATAAAGGAATTGAAATTTAAAATGATGATTTTTATTTGAATTAAAATTAAAATTTTTATTTTCTTAAAATTTAGAATTATAATTTTTATTTTTTTCAATTCT
This sequence comes from Elaeis guineensis, assembly GCF_000442705.2. Classification (NCBI taxonomy): domain Eukaryota; kingdom Viridiplantae; phylum Streptophyta; class Magnoliopsida; order Arecales; family Arecaceae; genus Elaeis; species Elaeis guineensis. The sequence continues at coordinate 17,926,909 of NC_025996.2, forward strand.
TTTCCCTTTTTTTATGGTATTTTTTATTTTTTTACATCAATTTTTTTAGGTATTTTTTTTAAAAAATAATTTGAAATAGAGATACTAATTTGAAATGATGACTTTTATTTGAATCAAAATCAAAATTTTTATTTTTTAAAAAAATTAAAATTAAAATTTTTTTTTTTTATTTTTTTATTTTTTATTTTTTAAAAAATAAAAGAAAATTTATCATTTTGAATGACGTTTTTGAAAACGTCATTTGGAATGGCGTTTTATAGGATTTACATTACTTAGGTAAATAAGTTAAAAATTATATTATTTTTGTAAATAATTTTTTTAAAAAAATTATTTTGGTAAAGGATTCCGAAAGTGTGCCGAAGCTAAGAATGCACCTGGTCAGTAAGAAATTTTTATAAATTTTCCCTTCTCCTAAAATCAGAGCAGAAAATTATTTTGAGCCACTATTAACTCACTAATTGATTCCGGACATTTAACTTGATGGGGAAATGAATTGATAGTACATATTAGACTTAATACTCGAAGTTGAAAAATGTAGCAAGACTTTGTAAAAAGAGATGCCATGCAGGAAATTAGACTCTGAGAAAATAGATGCTGAGCAATAGTCCAAAATCTGTTGGCCTAAGTAATAAAATTTGTGTCAGACCGTATTATAAGTACTTGCAATGGAAGTAGAGGATTATGTTTTGGCCTAAGCTAAACAGGCATTATCATGAGTTGAGCCCAAGCAATGCCAAGATATAGCTTGAAAAAGTGAAACCGATTTTCAATCCAACAATAACCTAAGATAATCCGAGTTTCGGATAATTTTTTTTTCTTGCATACATGTAGGATAATCAGCATAAAAGACGATGATGGATTATATTTGCTATGCACGCTAATATTGTAGATTGTGGGTGAAGGCATCACAATGTTAGTATTTGCAATTTTAGGCTTCTAGAGTGGTTTTAGCTAGTCAAGTATTGTATTGGCTCAAATCATGGGGGTGGTGGGTTCCTTCTAGTAAGGTTAGATGAAGTGGTGCATCATTACCTTTTACAGAGCCAACATCGACGCCAAATAAATTTGTTAAGGGTTCTAGAAGTCCAACTTGTCACTCCAATATGACAGATTTTTTAAAAAGAAAAATAATATTCCAACAGACTCATGTATTGCAGGTCAATTCGTCATCTGATTAGAATAATAGAATTATGCACACAACTTGATTCATACACTATGGGTTTTTGGAAACTGTGGTTTTCTTGGTTCTTAGTGAAATCAATGCATGGTAGCACCGAAGATAGGAAAAGAGGTGGGTGATAGGAATGCATAAAAGAACGTCAGGCATCAAGATCTATGGCTTTTTTTTTTTTTCTCCTCTTTTGAAGAAGAAAGAAAAGGGGATGTTGTATGAAGGTCGGAACAAAACCTCTCATGTTATACGATGCTCTGTCAGAGTCAAGATATGGACATCTACATGGCCAGAACCAAACTAGTAGTCAATAATTTTCAGTGACTGCTAGTTATCGGCTGTCCAATTCCAATATCCGCTTGTCTCTTCATAGTGTCGTAGGCCAGACCGCTATTTATTTGGCATCCATATCGATTGGAATATTTCAAGCTTCTACTCTCGTCCTTTATTTATTTTCTTTCGGGAAAGGATAGAGAACATCCCTATCCAGCTTCATTTCAATAGATAATGAGATGAAAGATATGTACCAAGCTTTCAGTAGCTATCCATAGATTTCAATAGATTCTATCTTAAAGAGGAAATAATACACAATAACTAGCCACTATTTCACCGTAAAATCCCTTTCATGTCCAAGGCCAGTCTTTTTCTTCACGTCCAGGACATGAAGTCCTTTCCTGCCCACTTGCACTCAGGCCACCATCAAAAGGTACCTACCTCAAAAAATTTCTACTTCTTGCATGCTATCGCATCCAATCTTTCCCTCAAGTGGGAGTAAAAGCTAAACTCTCAATACCAATCCGCAAAGGTTTGAAGAGGAAAGTGGGCAGATCGATTGATAAGAATAACTTGGCAGGCGCTACGGACTTCCACCAGTCCATCAATTGCCGTTGTCACTTCTTCCGTCGGGCAATGGAGTGGAGCCAAGACCATCGCTTTCTGTCTCTCTCAAGTCTCAAGTAGCTCGTGTTGGATAGTACTAGAAAAAGGAAAGTAGCTTGTATTGAAGCATCAAAGATTTAATATTGGAAGCAACTATATGAGCCAATGAGAAGGACATCATTGGCCACTTGCTTTGCCGCACTACTTGGGTTGAGCCTAGTAGTGATTGCACTGAGGGCGATATCTTTTCAAGGAGACACGAGAAGAACCAGACGGAGGCAACTTGATAATAGCACTCATGTTCCGTCCAAGATCGGTGTTTGGCTCTATGAGGATTTAACAATAAGAGGGATCTAATGGATGGCATGTGTCTCCAAATTCATAAAATTCTAATCATTATTTTTTAAGGTTTAGATGATACTTACTAATGTTGGATACAATTTTGAGAGAAGAAAGAGAGAGTGATAAAGTCTGACTTATTTAGAAATTGAATTGAGTCGATTTAGTGAAAGGATTAATTTATTTGAGAGTTTTATGTAAAAGGTTATTAGAAAAAGGCTGGATGGTATTTTTAACTTTGAGATTGTGTTCGATGTTTGCAAACTGATACCTGGTCTGACCTGCTGTCCAGACCAGATCACGGCTTATCGATTCTTTTGCAGGTCACATAGTAATTCTCCTGCTATAATAAATATACAACATCACTTATTAAAATTTGTCAGTTTGAGACATAATAAGGTTCCTACTGAATCATAATCTTTAGTTATGTATATATTGATCCATTTCTTACAAATTTTCTATCATCATATTATGAATTACATTAAAATTTCATTATTGGAGAGCTGAGATTGAGTGAAAAGAGCACCTTCTGGTTTCTAGA